>NC_142797.1:33656940-33956940 GCF_049724085.1 Artemia sp. Qi Xiang Cuo
AATATACCATACTTCACAATACTTGGCAATGAAGAGGACAGAGACAGACATTTAACTGCAATGTGGTGGAGAAGCCTTCAATTGTTTTCAGTTGTTTAGTTCAACTATTTTGTGTTGTTGCAACAATTTGTAGGCTCATAGACGATTTTAATCCTATGCAATCATTAGCAAAATCACAATCTAATTTCACTTTTTTTCTTACTTAAATTTATGTTACATCATTAGATAAATTGAATTTGGACAAACTTCCTCATTTTAATTATTTTATTCCCACTAATATTTGATTGTAAATGTGCTTTCACGCTAATACACTAAATGCTCGTTTTTTTTTATTATAAAGGTGCTTTCATATTGATACTTTAAATGCTATTTGACTGTTCCTATGCCCTAGTCCCAGGACACTTTATAAAGAAAAATTTACCGGGAGTGGCGAGAGTTTTCGTGAAACTTATTCTATTCAGGTTGTGATAAATAGATTAGATGAAATAGCTGTCCTATTGTTTTTTCACTAGTTTTTGCCAAATAGATTATTTGAAAGAGTTAGTTCCCAAACCACTATTAGTTGTGTTTATCATAGGGTCATCAATAGCTATGATCTATGTTCGTGGTATTCTCTTCATTATTTTCGGAGAAAAAAAGTTTCAAGTGCTTGAATGCACTGTAATAGTCCAGATAGTCCATTTTATGGAAAAACTGTATGAAAAACTCTAAATGTAGATGAGTATTGCTGCCCTTTTTTTCTGTTTTCTCAAAAGAAAAAAAACTGAAGGGTTTTCCTCTTTTCTTTTCCCGTTCCTTTTTCTACGCTAAGAATAACGACTGCTCAGAAAAAAAGAAAAGAAAGTACTCTGTGGGACAAGTTCCCATTTTATACAGTAAGAAACATTTATGTTTTATAGGGTTCTCAGGAGGGGGGCTGGAAAGTTGACAAGAGTGGAAGTGCTGCACAAAGCCGGAAATCAGCACCGACTAAGTAAAATCAAAATTTCTTTTTTATAGTTGATAGATGGCATTAGATCCGACATTTCATGTTGAAGAATTTAAAAATACGGGAAACCACGCGGGGATGATCCGAAGTGGATTGGCCAATATTTTCAATACCAAAAGCTGGTGGATATGAGCGTGAGTGATGCAAAGTGTCGCGAGCGGTAAATTTTTGGAAAATGACACTTTTTATACAAAATTGACATGATTTTGCCACCCAAAGTAGCACCAAGAAAAAGCGCCGAGTAGAAACCCTGGTTACCAGATTTAAATGAACAACATCATAGAAAATGTTGGCAGTTCATATTATTGACTTTCAAATAAAGTAAACATTCCACTCGATGCCTTTTTAATGCTCATTACAAATATAATGACCGTTTTTGTCAGAAATGAATTTAACCCCCATCCCTATAGCCTATATACCAATTCAGAGCACATATTTGCACATTAACAAAAATGATTATTGTATTTGTAATGAGTGTTAAAAAAGGCATCAAGTGGTATGTGTAGAATTCTTTGATTCAAATATTTAATTTAGACCCAAGCACCTATAATAAATAAGCACAATAAGCACATAATAAGCACAAGCAGGCAATATAAGCAAAAGCATACACAAGTAATACATAAGCAAGCACAAGCAAATATAATAGATAATGCTACAGTATGTTTACTTTATTAGTAAGTCAATAATATGAACTGCCAAAAATTTATACTGGCCAGCCTTTCCAGAATAAAACAGTTTAAAATTCAGAAAATTGTTTAAAAAAATCTAAAATAGGATGCTTGCTTTAATTGTTCCTTGAAGCACATCACCTTAATTTGCCCTTGTCCTAATATACAAATATATAGCCTTGCTCAAATTATATAGGATATACCTATTCAATTTTACTGTGTTTTTTTTATGTTGATGTTGCTTCTTTGTTTGCTATTAAATAAATTTAAACATAGAGTTCAGGATTTTGTAGACTGTTTCTTTTTTTCTTTAGAGAGACCAACCAACTAAACTAGTTGGCTACCCATTGCGGTAATTGTTTAGCCTTGGCCCCCTCATAAGGAGACATGTTAAGAAAACAATTCTTACTTTAAAATATGTATAATGATCCTAGTATATTATCCAAGGTGATCTTATATTATCCAAATGATCTTATATTATCCAAGGGGAGAACCTTCATCATCAAGTCTTTCCTCTAAAAATCTTCAAAAGAGAAAAAGTTTGCAAATATCACCACGCTTTCAATTCAATGCTTAAGTCTTTTTAAATTGCCGCTTTAAATTGCCAACTAATAAGTTCTTTTATAGATAGCGTTCATGCTGGTCTTTTTATTTTTAAATAGCAGTGGCGAAGGGCAAATAGCAGTGGCGGCGGGAGAATAGCAGTGGCGTAAATACAAAATATTAATAGCAGTGGCGAAAGGCAAAATAGCAGTGGCGAAGGACGAATAGCAGTGGCGTAAATACAAAATATTAATAGCAGTGGTTAGGTTAGATTAGGTTATGAAAAGAAATGAAAAAGTATAAAAATTAACTTTTTTGAGGTAATTTTACACCTCAAAAAAGGTTTGATTATCTTTTATAATTTTAAAAATTACCTTTTTTAATCTAACCTAACCTATAATCTAGAAATTCACAGTTTCTATAATCTCAATATATTACTACTTTTTCTTTAAACACGTTTTTTGATACACGTGTTAAACACGTGCTAAACGCTATCTATAAAACAACTTATTTGGCAGCAGTTTACAGCGGCAATTTCAAAAGACTTAAGCATTGAATTCAAAACGTGGTGAAATTTGGAAACTTTTTCAGTTTGGAGGATTTAGAATTGTTTTCTTAACATGTCTACTTATGAGGGGGCCAAGGCTAAACAATTACCCCCATTGCTTCTCTATAATCTCACCCCTTCCCAAGGCCATACCCAGGATTGTTTTGGATGGGGTCTTACTAAAAAAAATGGTAAAATTCTACTTTAGCTACTTTTGACTATCTTGGAAAGGAATTAGGTTAAGAAAATGAAACTTTCAGGGATGGGTCTACAGGCTAAAGTATGTCATGGGAAGTTATTTTGAAGTATCCACCTCCACTCTGTCTCCCTCTAGAGGGTACTGACTTTTGATGACCTATAAAAATCTGTGTGTTATAAAAGTGAAACCTTGCAAAATATATCTTCTGCTTAAATGAACTACAAAAAAATTGTTTTCAGGTTGATAACTTTCCTCAATCCCAATTTATAAGGTTTTAAAGATATGCAAATACATTTCCTAAATTTTAGAAATAAACTATTTATATGTCTTAAAATTCTGCTCAAATAACTGAAATTCCATTTTCAGAACTAAAGCCTGAGAAAAAGATACTGATAACTGAAAATTAAGGATGTTGTTTTGTCAAAATTTCAATAGGTATAGACCTGTCACGTAGGCAAAATTCAGGACCCTCTAGAGGTAGAAGGAGTGGAGTACTTCAAAATACCTTCCCTGGACATACTTTAGCCTGTAGACCCATCCCTGAAAGTCTCATTTTCCTAACCTAACCCCTTCCCAAGATAGCCAAAAGTAGCTAAAGTAGAATTTTACCCAAACTAAAACAAGAAAGGGTAATAAAATAATAACAAAGCGTCTGCACTCTACTAGGGGGAGTGATTCAGGATCAAAAGAAACGCCCCAGTATGGCCCTGAGGAGGATTTGAGCACGATTCTTTCGGTACAACTACAGATTAATGGAGATAATAACACGAGAAATTTAGTTTAAATTTCTTTAAATGTTGCTGCTGTGTGAATTCAGATAAAAACACTTAAAACATACTTATAAATTTTTCAGAAGAATCCAACGTTTCGGTCATTCAAACTTTTCGCCAGTACAAGGTCAGCGTTAAAATTTTGACAGCTGAAAAGATAGCTGCAAGATCTAAAAACAAGCCAAAAGTACGCCAGATAATGTTGTGCCACCATCCTAACTCAACTTTTACTTTGTATATTTGCCCTTATGCATTTGCTGGATGGAATGATAGGGTAGCCAACATTACTTAAAACGTGTTCAATTAATAAAGTGGCATTTCAATTTACGCCTCATCTTGTACGGTTTATTACGGTATGATTTTAACTTTATTTAAGTAAAGAAGAATATGCAAGCTTTTCTTGTTTTATCACCATAGTCAGCTTTAAAAGTTGACAGGAGCATGAGTGGTGAACTGGAAGTGTTTTTTTGCTTTCAGCTGGAGATTACGGATAGGCGAAAGTAGAGATGGAAAAATAGACATCCATGCAGATGAGCAGTATATAGATCAAGACAAATTGGAGAGAAGTATAACAGACAGAGAATAGAAAGAGGAAAAAACTATTTAAGTTTTATTGCTATCCCCAGTCTACTTGAAACTTTGACTGTTTTCATGTGAATATGGGGCTTGAATTTTAACTCTTCATTCAAAAGAATTCCAAGGAATCGCACGTATTGGTCAGGTGGGTGACTTATAAGACCTGTAGAAGTAGGAAGCTCCATTACTGTAGGAGAATTCTTATCTATACGGGAAAAATAATTAGGTCTGGCTTTTTTACATTCATAGCTAAAAGATTATTATCACAGCAATAATAAATTTCCTCAGTCATGGTTTGTAACTTTGGAGTAAATGAATCTTCAAATGTAGTCGATGTACCTAACGTACTGTCACCAGCGAATGTGATCCATTTTTCAAGCTTATTGGATTTAGCTATTGATGCGATACGGCAATAAAATTTCGGGCAATATCTGCAGCAAAAATGTTCTGTCATGGTATTAAAAAGGCAATAAAGGTCATCGACATAAATGAGGAATAGCGAAGGCCCAATACCTGAGCCTTGAGGAGCCCCAAAAGGAGTTGGAACCTGGTCGTCTGAAGATTGAACAGCGATAGAATGGCTAGTGATATATGAAGAAATCTATGATAGTCGTTCCCCATGAACCACGTGATGAGACAATTTATCAAATAGGATCTCGTGGGTCGTACTGTCGAAAGCTTGCATCAAGAAAAATGGCTGCCGGTATGAGATCATAATCCAATGTCTGTTGTATGTACTGAAGAAGTCAATTGCGTTCATTTTCCGTTGATTGTTTAGCAGGAGATTCATATTAATCTTTATGAGAAAACTATTTAGTGTCGAGATAGCTCATTAGCCATTTCAGCATTGGTTTTTCCAATTTCTTAGAAAACATGGAGGGGAGAGAGATTGGCGTGCAATTCCTTGGATCCTCACAACCATCTCCTTTTTTTTCCCCACCTCAACAAAAAATTTCGTCCGCTGATGTTGAACAGGGCCTTCATCTGTAATCAACTTATGATTTATTTTCAGAGATTTTGGGCAACCTAGTGGTTTTGTTGGTTTTCATGTTGCTTCTTATATCACAATCCAAGTCTTCTTAACATTACTTCCAGAATCTAAAAGTCTTCTAGTAAAATATGCCACTTGAGCTTTGCGTGTCAGTGATTTTACAATATTTTGGTGTAATTTGCTATCTTATTGCTGAATTTAGAATGCCAACTGTTGTTCAGGGGGCATGGGTGTTGATCTTTTAGACCAACTAGTCGGAGATTTTAGATAATGTTCCGTAAACTTACTTTTGAGATTATAATAAAACTGATCAAATATCCTATCATAATTTCATAATGTCATAATTAACTTCATCAGATAGTACAAAATCCCACGAAGTAGAATTCAGTGTTTCCTTGAGTGGAACAGCTCTGCTGGTATATATCGAAATATCAGTTTATAGCAAATTCTTTGTCGTTTAGAAATGCAGGGAATGGGAAGTAGGAATCGAACTGGACCAGTGATCCGATAAGTCGGAGATCAGTACTTCATTTTGTGCGGAATGCACTGTTGAAAAATGTTATCTATTAAAGCTACTGTTTGATTTGAAATCCGTTTTGGTAAATTTATTCAAAGAACTAGTCTGAATGAAATTACCAGTGACAGAAGATCAAAAGTTTGACAATGTGACATATCCTTTAAGTCAATGTTGAAGTTACCTGTTACAATTATTTCTCATAATTGAACTCCTAGAGTCAAAAGATCTACAGAAAGATATCTGAAAATATCCAATAAATATGAGGCAATCAAGCCAGTAGCCCTGTAGCCCACAGAGCGAAGCAAAAGGAAAAGGGCTAAAAAGTACTACTGAAAAGCCCGCCTGCTGTTAAATAGAAGGAGAAGACGATTATTTCTGAGTTATCAGAGGAAATTTTCAAAAGAACTTCTTCCAAAATTGGAAAAAAACTTCGTAGATCTAAGTGAAAAAAAAAACAAACACTTGGATATCTATATATTTCACCGAGTAATATCTTTTCGTTAGTATTAATTTTATTTTCTAAAAATAACGATTCAAAAACCAATTGAATGTTTATACATAAATCATCTCTTCGGATACCTAACACATTATTCAAATATAAAATCCGAGTCCCCCCTTTTTTGCCGCCTTTCGGTTCAAAAACATGGACGTATATCCAGAAATACACATAACCAGCTGATTCTCGTTGCTCAAAAACGCTTCACATAGCTCAATTACTGCGGGAAGTGAATTCCTGCATATCAACTCAATCAAAGGCAACACTATAGCGCTGCCTTTGATTGAGCTTGGGGCTCATTCACAGGGGGCTCACTCGATTGGAAATTGAGAGTTCTAGTGCCCTTTTAAGGATCAAAAGTGATTGGAAGGCAACTAACACCCCTTCCACGCCCACCATTTCCCCAAATACATCGAATAAAAATTTTGAGATAGCCATTTTGTTCTACGTAGTTGATTTCCAGAAAGAAATTAGGTTTTTGAGGAGGACATTCCCCCCAAATCCCTCAGGGCACGGGTTGTAAGTTATGTCCTGGGGGCATATAAGGTTTTTATAGAAAGCTTTGTCGTAAAAACTTCAATAACGACTCATTAGATTGTAAATTCGAAAGGCTAGTGCCCTTTTTAATAGTCGGAGGTGATTGGAGGGCAAAAGCCCCCCTCTCACGCCCACTTTTCCCAAAATACATACAATCAAAATTTTGAGATTGTCATTTGGTTAAACTTAGTTGAAAATTCTGGAAATTAGGTCTTTGAGGATGACAGCCCCCTCCCCCCCAGAACCCTCAGGGCAAGGGTTGTAAGTTATGCCCGGGGGGCATATAAGGTTTTTATAGAAAGTGTTGTCGTAGAAACTTCAAAAATGGCTCATTAAATTGGAAATTTAAATATCTAGTGCCCTTTTTAATAGTCGAACGTGATTGGAACGCAACTAACACCCCTTCCACACCCACCATTTCCCCAAACACATCCAATCAAAATTTTGAGATAGCCATTTTGTCCAACGTAGTCGAAAATTCTGGAAATTATATCCTTGAGGAGGACAGTCCCCCAAAGTCTTCAGGGTAAGGGTTATAAGTTATGCCCTGGGGACATGTATAGTTCTTATGGAAGGAATGCTCTATAAACTTCAGAGAGGGTTCATTTGAGTGGAAATTGAATGTTCTAGTTCAGTTTTTCATAGTCAAAAGAGATTGGAGGGCAACTAACCCCCCCCCTCACGCCCCTTTTTTCCTAAATGCATCCGATAAAAAATTTAAGATAGCGATTAAGTTAAAAATTGTTCAAAATTCAGATAACAAAAATTCAGGGGTCAACACAAGCCCCCAGGGCCCGGGGGCAGGCGTTGTAAGTTATACCCTGTGGTATATATGGTTCTTATGAAAGGAATGCTCGTATAAAATTCAGAGGGCCCATTTGATCGGAAATTGAATGTTCGAGCTCACTTTTTAATAGTCAAAAGAGATCCGAGAGTAGCTAGTCCTCCCCCCATGCCCTCTTTTTCCAAACCCATCTGATGAAAATTTTGAGGTAAACATTTTGTTAAAAAATAGTTCAAAGATCGGATAAGAACAACTCAGGTGTCAATACAACCCCCCAGAGCTCAGGGGAAGGCGTTCTAAGTTATGCCCTAAGGGCATGTATGATTCTTCTGAAAGGGATGCTCGTATAAACTTCATAGAGGGCTTATTTTATTGGAAATTGAAAGTTCTAGTTCACTATTAAAGAGTCAAGAGATTTAAAGGTAAATACCCCCCCCCCCCCCAAGCCCTTTTTTCCCCATACTCATCCGATAAATTTTTAAAATATAGTCATTTCATTAGAAATAGTTCAAAGGTCGGATTAAACAATCCTGTGTTGACGCAACCCCCCGGGGCCCGGAGGCAGGAGTTGTAAGTAATGCTCTAGGGGCATATATAGTTCTTATGATAGGGATGCTCGTATAAACTTCGGAGAAGGTTTATTTGATTGGAAATTGAAAGTTCGAACTCACTTTTTAATAGTCAGAAGAGATCTGAGGTTAACTAGCCCCGCCCCCCGCCTTCTTTTTCCAAACCCATCTGATGAAAATTTTGAGGTAGACATTTTGTTAAAAAATAGCTCGTATAAACTTCATAGAGGGCTCATTTTAATGGAAATTGAAGGTTCTAGTTCACTATTTCAGAGTCAAGAGATTTCAGGGTAAATAGCCCCCCCCCCCAAGCCTTTTTTTCCCATGCTCATCCGATAAAATTTTTTTAATAGTGGAGGCAGAAGCTTTAAGTAATGCTCTAGGGGCATATATAGCTCTTATGAAAGGGATGCTCGTATAAACTTCGGAGAAGGCTCATTTGATTTGAGATTGAAAGTTCTTGTTCACTTTTTAAGAGTCATAAGAGATCGGTGGGAATCTAACCCCCAGTCCCTCCACGTCCTAAATGCATCAGATAAAAATTTTGAGATATATTGTTCTTATGAAAGGGATGCTCGTAGAAACTTCAGAGAGGGCCCATTTCAATGGAAATTAAAAGTTCTAGTTCATTTTCTTAGAGTAAAAAAGATCGGAGGGCTACTAGCCCCTCTCACCCCCCACGCCTTTGGGTTTATTGCATGGATAAACCCATCTGATAAAAATTTGATGTGACCATTTTGTTAAAAATAGTTCAAACATCAGATATTAAAACTCCGGGGTTGACACAACCCCCCAGGGCCCGGGAACAGGTGTTGTAAGTTATACTCTGGGTTTATATGTGGTTCTTATAGAAAGGATGCTAGTATAAACTTCAAGGAGGGGTCATTTGATTGAAAATAGAAAGTTCTAGTTCACTTTTAAAGAGTCAAAAGAGACATAAGGGCAATTAGCCCCCCTCCCTCCCACGCCATTTTTTCCCAAATCCATCCGTTAAAAATTTTGAGATAGCCATTTTGTTAAAAATAGTTCAAAAATCAGATAATAAAAACTCCGAGGTTGAAACAAAACTATTTTTTCACTTTGATATTGTTATTTTCATACCAGTTTTGATACTTTGATGAACATTTGATTTTTTTTTTAAGTTTGATTTTGAAATAAGGATTCTTTAAAAAATTGAAACTTTTTGGAATAAAAAAAGAATAAAAATTAATTAAAAAAAACTTTCCGAAAAATAAGTTTTTCAAAGAAAAGTAATAGCAATTTTAAACTTAAGCTCAGAAGATACAAATACCTGTTAAAATTCTACCTCAAAATGACCAGAAATTACTATTAAAGAATAAATGAAACCCAAAAACGAACAGAAATTAAATAAACAATCATAGCAAAAAACATGCAACAAGTAATAATATAAATTAATAAATAGATCTTAAGCGGGTAATGGTTAGATTGAATATGAAAATCAAGCTTAAAACGAAAAAAAAAATTTTGCTATTGAAGTATAAATGACACTTAAAACAAACAGAAATTAAATAAACAATCAATACAAACAAATATACAATAGATATCGATGCAAATAAATAAATAAATCTTAAAACGAGTAAAACTTAAATTGAATATGCAAATCAAGCTTGAAACGAACAAAAATCACTATAAACAAGAGTTTGGGTATTGCCTCCTTCTCTCACTGTAAAAGTCTAAAACCTACTTCGTCATTGGCGCTAAAAAACTATATGTGTCACGAACAGTCTTGGAAAGTATAAACAACATCAAACAGAATATTTGATGTATAATGATATTAGTTGTTGAAAGATCCATCAGTTCAAGAATTCATTTCACTGTAAGTTATTTTTTATTTTCTATGCTGTAAGAACTGGAAAAGAAAATATTTGTAATGTAATTCGTTTTTAGTGAAGCGCCAATGACGCAGTAGGCTTTAAGTTTTTATTTACAGTTAATAAAGGGGGCAGTATCCAAACTCTTGTTTGTAGTGAAACTATATTCGTCTTGAACAACTTTAGAACGAACTAATAAATTAAAATGAATATTTGATGTATAATGATATTAATTGCTTAAAGCTCATGAGTTCAAAATTTTACTTTAATTTTAATGTTTATTTTCAATATTAAGTACAAAAGAAAATATTTGTAATAAAATTGGTTTTCAGTATAGCACAAATGACGCAATAGGTCTTAGACTTTTACAGTGAGAGAAGGAGGCAATACCCAAACTCTTGTTTCTAGTGATTTTTGTTCGTTTCAAGCTAGATTTGCATATTCAATTTAAGCTTCACTCGTTTTAAGATTTATTTATTAATTTACGTTAATATGTAAATGTATTGCATGTTTGTTTGCATTGATTGTTTATTTACTTTCTTTTTCGTTTTCAGTTTCATTTATACTTCAATAGCGAAATATTTTTTTTTGTTTTAAGCTGGATTTTCATATTCAATCTAACCATTACTCGCTTTAAGAGCTATTTATTCATTTATATCATTACTTGTTGTATGTTTTTTGCTATGATTGTTTATTTAATTTCTGTTCGTTTTTGGTTTCATTTATTCTTTAATAGTAATCTCTGGTCGTTTTGAGTTTGAATTGTAACAGGTATTTGTATCTTCTGAGCTTAAGTTTAAAATGGCCTTTACTTTTCTTTGAAAAACCTATTTTTTGGATTTTTTTTTTAATTAGTATAATCAAACAAAGAAGTCAGTCCCTGAACGTTAAGATATACAATCTGAAGGACCCCCCCCCCACACCAAGCTCTGGAATCCAGAAATACCAGCTCCTGCACAAAGACACTATCAATAATTTTTACTAGGCTTATTCGTACTTTCATTCAAATATAATCTTCTAGTTTCATACTCATCTAAATTGTCATTTTTATTGGTAGTGTTGGCCCTCGATGGAAAATCAAAATCAAACATAATCACTTACCGATACTGTAGTAATGTCTGTTTAAGCTGTAATAAAGTAAGGCTATGGTTGCCACCCAGCTGTCACTAGCTGGTATAATTTAGGCTTGGGTTGGTACGTTATTACGCCCTTTATAGGGGGTATAATTACATCCCTAAGGTGGGTCAACTTTGGTAGCGTGCCTTACGCCTTGGCCTGGCTAATTATCTTGGGCGTACCGACCAGGGTTAATCGAGAGACTAAGCTAACGTTGTAGAGAGGTTTGGTATAGTACAATAACTTTTATTATACATTAAAGGAGACAAGTAGACAAGTAAGGCACATCATCTAATACAAATAATAATTAAATCATATACACTAACAGTTCCCAAAACAATCCAAAAATCCAGAGTTCGTAAAAAGTAATTTAGAGAGAGAGCCCACGTTATCGCAAAAACTGACATAAATATATTGAGCTTTGCTACCTTTGGGGAGAGGGGCTCATTCGATTGGAAATCAAAATTTCCAGTGCACTTTTTTAGAGTTTTTTCCAGTGCACTTTTTTAGAGCACAATTGAATTTGACAAATATATATTTTATGCCCGACCAAACGTCCTGTTTTAAAACAAGGAAATGGTATTATAAATATCCCGTATCTCCATTGCCATTCCGTCAGCTCTTAGATTGATGTTCAATTTCAAAACTTTTTATCTGCCAACTTATAAGTTGCGTTGTTGTATTTTCAATGCTTTTACTAAAATCAATTTATTAAAACTTAATATGTCGGGCTATTACAGTACTCCATTCGTCAAGAAGAGCTGTCTCGGCTCTTTAATTCTATCTTCAAAGGCTAATTTTGATTCCCACACTTCAACTAGTCTTAACCTGTAGTTGTTATGTCTTAGGATCATCTTCTCTTATAGCGAAAAATAAAAAGCACAAAGTTTCTATAATTCTTTGTAACTGTCTCAATCTATTCATGTATCCTCCTTTTGGTTAGTTTTTTGTTTGGGTCTTGTGAATGTCTGTGTACCGATCCTTTCTCTTTTTTTGCTGTTGTAAAGATGTAATTTTTCAGGTCGTGTGCATGTCTTTGCACCGTTGGCTTCTCTTTCTTTTTGCTGTTGTATAGCTGTTGTTTTGGATCGTGTGCATCTGTGCATCGATGGCTTCTCTCTTTTTTTATTATTTATACCATTTAAGGAGAGTATGCGTTTACTTATTTTCATATTCTATGTTTTTCATGTGATAATCTGCATAATGATAGAAGCAAAAACTATGCTAGACGAACGTCCAAGTGTTTAACCAACTTAAGATTTAATTTTTTTTGTATAATAAACTAAAGTTTATTAGTTGAGCTCTGACGGAATGTTAACAAATATATTATTCGGATTCTTCTATATTTTTTTGAAGTTCTGGATCGATTTGGTAAGAAAATAAAACACATTTCCAAATAACGATAGAATGTTACTTTTACGATCAATAATAACCGATAAATTTTAGGATTTTTATAAACATCCGATTTTTCAATTGAATTTGACTTATTTGCTTGTAGCAATTACTTGTCTTTCACTTAACTAGGCCTAAATATACGTTTGGTGTTCTCTCACTTTAAGTCTTTGAATTTGTTGTACAATTTCCACAATATAGTATATCTCCAAGGTATCGGTTCATAGTATGGTCTGCACCAAATGGCTTGAACCTTTGGCCCTATAGTTCCATTGAACTGATCTTGGAGAATTAGATAGTTTACTTAGATTGTGTCAAATCAATTGAGATGTAAAAAATTTGGTGTGAATTGATGCCGAAAACAAAACTTTGTTTGTGAAGAATAAAATTCAATTATTAGACACAGGAGTAAAACTCAAATTGTTACATATATCAGCTCCTATATTTTAAAGTACTCAAGTACTATTTAAAGTACTAATATAGATTTATATATATATATATATATATATATATATATATATATATATATATATATATATATATATATATATATATATATATATATATATATATATATATATATATATATATATATATATATATATATATATATATATATATATATATATATATATATATATATATATATATATATATATATATATATATATATATATATATATATATATATATATATATATATATATATATATTATTATTATTATTATTATTATTATTATTATTCATTTATTGCCCGTCAAAAAAAGGTGCAAAAGGTACAGTAGACGGAGTAATCACTAAAAAAAAAACAAAAAAGAAAAAAAAGAAGAAAAAGAAGGACACAAACACACATTAAAAATTCAAACACCTGACAAAAGAAAACTCTTCATTACATAAATACGAACAGTGACTATATGCATTACATTAATATAAAAAAACTATTATGAACGAATTATTGACCAAGGATGATGAAATTTACTTTGAAAATAGGATACAGATTTATTAATGCTAGTATTAGGGTCAAATAGCTTATACAATCGAACAATTCTATATTTTTTTTCCACGGTAGCAAATGTAGAAAATATTCAGTAAGTCTGAACAAGATTGATTATTGCTACTTTTTATCTATAACTGTAAAGAATCTCCAGAAAGGAGCAATGTAAAGCAGACGTAGAAGGGCTGTGGCGTTGTAAATGGATGCTAGAATATAACGGTTGAAACGTAGTTTGCTTTTTACGATTACAGCGTAAGAAATGCTAATTTTACGCTCAACGTGAGAAATCAGCAAACAACGTGTTTGACCTATATATGTGCCAAATGGGAGGCCCAAGTATTTAATATGGTCTGAGGGTTTAACAAAAGAACCGTCCATATTTATAAGAGAAGTAGAGGGATTTCGCCAATTGAAAAGGATTACTTCGGATTTCTCAGGAATAAAAGACAGGCCGATTTTTGAATATTCATCTTTGAGGATTTTGAAATTCTGCTCATTGCGCTGGATCGTACGGCTGAGATTCAGGATGTCATCAGCATAACAAATAAGAGACATATCGATTCTCCCAAGAATGCATGAAGGAAGACACTTTGCCTGCGCTTCCAGGACACTATTATGGAACAGGGTTAGGAAAGTGATAGCTCCCTGTCTAGTCCCCTTCTTAACGAGGATGGGGTACTGAAAATTCACAAGCATATTTGAGGGAATCAAAGAGTTTGGCCTCACACGAGAATAATGCAATTATATAGGGAAGGATGAAGAGCCGACTGCAGGGAAAAACGGGATGGAAGTTTTAAACGCACTTTTAGATTCCTATATAAATCCCTGAGAACACGGACAACTGATGGGTTTACGCCTCGCCTTGCCATATGAAGAAGCATGAACAAATGAATTAAGGATTTGAACGCAAGTCTAACGTCATGTCTGGCGAGGATCATACTTTCTCCCGAATATTCAGCGTTGGCGAAGGCAGTAAAAACTGCTGTAAGAGCATGAGAACAGTCAATATTAGCCTGAAAACCGAACTGATGTGGGGGAACGTAACATTTCTGTCTTAACTCATCAAGAAAAAGAAGCTCAAAAAGTTTGCATGTCGTAGTAGATATGGTGATGGGATGGAAAGAGGAACATTGAAGCTCAGATTTCCCTTTTTTGGGAATCGGAGACAGATCACCAATGCAAAACGAGGATGGAACAATACCTGTAACAAATATCATTTGCATGAGAAGGCTGAGGTGACGCACCTATAGATAACTTCCATTAATGATGTGTAGAGATGATGATGTGCTCACCTTATCTATCCCACAAGACGCTTTCTTTTTACGTTGGGAAATGGCTTTTATAACAGCGTCACAAGTAACAACAAAATCAAGGTTAGGAGATTCATCAATGAATTTGCAGAGCTCGTCACAAAATTGTGACTCTAAAACAGGATCAGGCTCAGAAAATTCATTTGAAAAATGGGATATCCTCTCGGACAAAGGTATGTCATTCGGGTCTGGCAAATTGGAGGAGATAGTACGAGGTAGTAGCTTCCACAGAAGATCAGGTGAATTCCTGACCTTCTCGGAATAAAGTGTCTGCATTTTAGATCGATGAAGGGCAAGTTCCTTAGCAAAACGTTTTTTTGACACTCTTCTCAGTTCATTGACTATTCCTTGACGGGGGCATAGGAGATCTCTCCATAATTTATACCAAAATTTAGCACGGTCACAAGCTTCAGACATCACAAGATTTTCGGACCACCCGGAAACTTGTGTACCAGCACGTATTTTTTTAAGAGGAACTTCCTTTTTTTTAACACACAAAATTGCATGGCAGATTTCTGTGGAGTGTATATCAAGAGTTAATCTAACCTCATTAATGTCTTTATTAGAAGACTTTTGGAGAAGATGAAATGGAACCCGGATCTTGTTTAGGATACTATCTGAAATTTCAATGTACTGAGATGTGTCA
This sequence comes from Artemia sp. Qi Xiang Cuo, assembly GCF_049724085.1. Lineage (NCBI taxonomy): Eukaryota > Metazoa > Arthropoda > Branchiopoda > Anostraca > Artemiidae > Artemia > Artemia sp. Qi Xiang Cuo. The sequence continues at coordinate 33,672,416 of NC_142797.1, forward strand.
ATTTTATTCCAGTCGCGAGAAGTATATCACTTGTGCCGGCGAACAGTATAAGCCTGTAACACTGGAATCTGAGAAGCTTCTCGTTTGAAACTAGAAGCAATAGGAAGATGGTCTGAAACTTGAAATTTAGAAACTAACTCAACACAAGTTATATCAAGGTTATATGACACAACATGGTTGAGGTTAGATGTACAAGAGGAAGAATGAGTGTAAGTAAACTGAGCAGATTTCTGTTGAACTTTAAAATCATCACCAAATATTCGTAATAGTAAAGAAGCACGGATAGAAGCTGAAGACAACCCGCAATTTAAATTACAATTAAAATCACCTACGATCAAACACGGGATTTTCAGTTTAAGGACATCACGAAGACAAGAGCTAAGTTTACTAACTGCAAAAGCGAAATCTCTCTCCAAATCTTCATCTTTATGATCTTTGGGTAAATACACATTTATTATTACGCACTCAACTAGTCGAACAGCTAAACAACTATCACAAGAAAAGAAAACACTAGAATTAAGATTCGATGCTACATAAGTAGCAATACCACCGGAAGCTCTGCCTTTAGAAGCACTTAGCTGGAACCGAGAAATTTTTGAAAGTGGCACTAATGTCCAGTAAACTAAGGCTATGGTTGGTCAGGAAATGTTCCTGCAAACAAAGAATATCATGATTATGAAGTATATTCTCAAGCATAGGTTTTTTTTTATAAGACTACCATTAATGTTCCAAGAGAGAAAACAAATATCCATTTATCTACTTAGCTGCCCGTTTATCGATTCGAGCCTTGCCAGTGTTTGATACTGCGACAGGTGTGATTAAACTCTTTACATGAAATACAAAACATGTTCCGAACACATGGATTATCCCTGGTGGAAGAGTGCTCCGAGGAACCACAGCGAGAGCACAGTTCTGCGTTCTTACAATCAGCAGCAAAATGTCCGTGCTGATGGCATCTGAAACACCGTTTAGGTATGAATATGAAATTCTAGACAGTTAACTTTTCATAACCCATCTTCACAGAATTTTTCAGAAAAGAATCGAGATCACTCCGTTGTTCAAAATAAATCTTATAGACGCGTGACTTGCCACACTGCAAAGCTTTGACACACTTTGGAATAATTTTCCCAAGATCTTTTTCATTCATTTCTGTCAGAACGCCTTTTATTACACCGCTGAAGGCGGGAGATTTAATAGAGGCTAATAGGCCAGGTTGGAACTTTTTCATCTGGTCAGCAACTGAGGAGGCAGCGGACTTAGTTTTTACGACAATTTTCTATTCTGATGCAGAACGTTTCACTTCTGAAATTTCATTTGCAACTTCCAGACATATTTTATCAATAAAATCTTTCCTGAAAAGTGGAGATGAAAGATTGGACGGGAAATTTTTTTACCCAACAGCATAGATAGAAGGATTAGATTTGTCCTTGGTGCAAGACCAAGGAGCAGAAGAGTGCCAGGCAGGAGTTGCCTGTACTGTGAGATGTTGCTTATTTAGCTCAGACGAACTCTCAATTTTAAGGGAAAGTTCATTCATGCGACAGGTTAATGTTGCAACGATCGCATCACCAATTGTTGGAATTTCACATGGTGAGTAAATCACGAATTTTGGGATCTTACGTTTTTCTTTCGATGCCGTAGATAACCACTTACAAATGTCAAGGACATTTTCCATCGTCTTTTTGGCATCTAATTAAACGTGTTCCAATTTCTAGCACCTGATGTAAGACCTCCTTTGCCTTTAGAATGGTTTCATGACTGAAAAAGCTTGTCGACTTAGCAATTATTGTTTCTACTTTGATACCATCGATCATCGATCGAGAAATAAAATTCAGTATTGGATTTAAAATAATATACGAGTCGCCCATTATTTCATAATTGCAATTACGGTAATAATACTCAATAGAAAAAAATCCACTCCAAATCAATGCCAAAAACTGTCGCCAATATAAACTCAATCCAATCAAGCAGGCAGTGACGTCACAGTGGAGTTACAGCTTTGTAGTCCGAGAAATTGTTTTCAAGGTCACTGAATTAATGAGATTTCAAAATCTAAAAATATAATCTCACACTGAATCTAGGTCAGGAATTGCAGTCACATACATTTCTTATGAAATATACTTGGGTTGCACAATATATATATATATATATATGTATGTATGTATGTATGTATGTATATATATATATATATATATATATATATATATATATATATATATATATATATATATATATGATATATATATATATATATATATATATATATATATATATATATATATATATATATATATATATATATATATATATATATATATATATATATATATATATATATATATATATATATATATATATATATATATATATATATATATATATATATATATATATATATATATATATATATATATATATATATATATATATATATATATATATATATATATATATATATATATATATATATATATATATATATATATATATATATATATATATATATATATGTTATAAACATATGTTATAAACATATGTTATATATGTTTCACATATGTTATAAACTATTTTTAAAAATTGTTCTCATTCATATGATTAATATTTAATATTTGTCTTTTTCAGGTTCCCTTTTGTGTCAACTTGGATGAAAAAAACTTCTATTGCACGTAAGTAAGTTTTAAATTATTTAAAAAAACTGTTCATAAGCCTATGACTAATATTTAACATTTGTCTTTTTCAGATTTTGTTTTGAGTCAAGATGGAAAAAAAGGCTTCAGTCTTAGGCAAGTTTTAAGTTCCTTGAAAATTTTTTCTTAAGCGTATGACTATTATTTTATATTTGTATTTTTCTGGTTCCCTATTGTGTCAACTTGGAAGAAAAAAACTTCGTTTTCACGTGAGTAAGTTATAAATTATTTAAAAAAAGATGTTCTTATGCATATGACTAACATTAAATGTTTGTCTTTTAAGGCTCCTTTTGGAGTCAACATGGAAAAAAATAGTTCAGTTTTACGTAGCCTAAGTTATAAATTATTTAATAAAAATTATTCTCATTCATATGACTAATATTTAATATTTGTCTTTTTATGGCTCCCTTTGGAGTCAACATGGAAGAAAAAACCTCCGGTTTCACGTAAGTTAAAAATTATTCGGAAAAAATGTTCTTAAGCATATGACTAATATTTAACATTTGTTTTTTTCAGATTCTGGTTTGCGTCAACGAGGAAGAAAAAAGCTTCAGTTTTAGGCAAGTAATAAATTACTTGAAACAATTGTTGTTAAGCGTAGGAGAATTATTTTATATTTTTCTTTTTCAGGTTCCCTTTCGTGTCAACATCGAAGAATAAACTTCGGTTTCACGTAAGTAAGTTATACATTAAAAAAATAAAATATGTTCTTATGCACATGACTAATATTAAATGTTTGTCTTTCTAAGGTTCCCTTTAAAGTCAACATGGAAGAAAAATACTTCGGTTTCACGCAAGATAAAAGTTATTCGAAAAAAATGTTCTTAAGCATATGACTAATATTTAACATTTGTCTTTTTAAGATTCTGGTTTGAGTCAACGTGGAAGAAAAAGGCTTCAGTTTTAGGCGAGTAATAAATTACTTGAAACAATTGTTGTTAAGCGTAGGACTATTATTTTATATTTCTCTTTTTCAGGTTCCCTATTGTGTCAACTTTGAAGAAAAAACTTCGGTTTCATGTAAGTAAGTAATAAACTATTAAAAAAAACTTTTCTTGCTCATATGACTAATATTTAAAAAAAAATTTATGGTTCTTTTTAAAGTCAACATAGAAAAAGTACGCCTTAGACGTAATAATTGGTAATTAGCCTTATGGGTGATATCTGATACATTTTTATTAAATTTGAGACTTGAATCAAAACAAATCCCAAGGTCACGAACATATTCTACACTTGAAATTAATTTACCAACAACAAAGTAATGGTAATGCTGAGGGAGTCTACGCAAATAGTGCACAGCATTGCGCTTGGTTTCATTAATGAACATAGAGTTTGCAGTACACCACTGGCCAAGAGCAACCAAATCCTCTTGAAGTAAAGAAATCTCATGTTCACTCATGACTGGCCTGTAGATTTTTACATCATCTGCAAACATTTTTATGGTCGAATTCCTAACAACGCTTGGTAAATCATTGATATAAAGGCAGAAGAGTACTGGCCCAAGACAACTGCCTTGTGGAACTACACTTACGACAGACATAGATGATGACAAGGCATCACCTGCTGCAACCTCTTGGGTTCTATTTCTAAGATAATCTGTTATCTATGCTGTAGTTTGTGGGCCTATAGCATATAGTAGACATTTGTTTATCAGAAGTGGAATGGAAATTTTTTCGAATGCTTTGGAAAAGTCAATATAGATACAATCAAACAAAATACCCTTATCAGCCATCGATTGAAAATCACAAATCACCTCAAGAAGTTGCGTGTTACAAGATCATCTTTTACAGAAACCATGATGAGCAGAATGCCATAAGTTATTTTCCTCAAAATGTGCCTGGATTCTACTCACAACAATTTCCTCCATTATACGGGAAAAGATTGATGTATTTGAAATTGGTCTGTAATTATTGAAATGGGACTTTGAACCATTCTTGCACAACGGCCTAATGATAGTCCTTTTCCAAGCTGAAGGACATTTACCAGATGAGAGACAAATATTAAAAAGATATGTGAGTGGCCCAGCAAGCACTGATGCAAGTTCACGCAACATCACATTAGAAAATCCATCAATATCTGGTGCCTTTCCTGGATCTAGATTTCAGAGTGTCAGATAAACCTGCTGGACTGTAAACTCTGAATCAACAAACTCTTTTGTTAAATCTGGAGGAATAAACTGAGTGTGTTTTGGTGTGTGTTTGAGTAAAAACTGAACCAAATACCTTATTGAAAAGTTGTGATTTTACAAAATCATCATCTATATGTAAAAAAGTTTCGGGATCTATAAAGGAAGTGGATGATGAGGATTGTGAAACTTGATTCCTTCTCACATATCTCCAAAATCTTTTTGGGCAACTTTGGACTGATGCTATAACATTTGTCTCCACCTCTTGACGATTTAAACGAAGGAATTTAGTTGCTCTATTGCTAGCTCTTTTATAATTTAACCAAGAATCTAAGGTTGTAATTCTTAAATGATGACACCACCTATCACCTTTCTCTTTTACCATTTGTCCAATATACCAAGGAAGGATCTGTCTAATTTTGATAAACTATCTACTAGTATAAGTTGATACATATTGATTCTTACCTTTTATAAGAGTCAGCTTAATAGAATAAAACAGATGTATCAACAGCAGCATCACATTGCTGTAACTCCTATTGTATAGAAAGAGATGAAATATAATCTGAAAATGTAAGGTAATTTCCTCTATCATAATCATACTTGGGAGAACAATTTAGAATATCATAACGACCTATCACACAATTTAGTGATATCACCAATACCAAGTGATCACTTTTTCCTAGTGGTGGCAAAAACTCAACACTAGCAACATCATCTGGTGATTTTGTAATTACAAGGTCTAAAACTGAAGGGGTTGAATTGGCGCACAAATAAGGAGGGTTTTGAATGTGCTGATACAAATAATGCTCGTGTAAAGCTTCAAGTAAATAATTTTCAATTGACTCATCAGAAAATTTTTTTGTACCCGATGTCCAATCACTAGATGGTACGTTATAGTAACATACCACTAAAAACTTAAAACTAGATAAAGAGCCAGTGGATAAATACTGCAATATTTTTCTATTATTAAATGAAGACGATTCACAAACCCTAGGACTACAATAAATGGCAACTACTCTAAAAGTAATTGAAGACCCAGGTAATTTCACATCAATTACTAAGGGTTCACTTATAATTGAAGAGATTGGATCATCGAGTCCAGTATACTTTAATGAGACATGAGTATAAAAGAAAATTCCACGCTTATAATTATTATTTATAATGAGATTATAATCAGGCACTTGCTGGAAAAATATAGCTGGGTGCTGACAATTCTTGGGTAGTGCTTCTGTAATAACAATAACATAGGGGTTTGCAGGTTGATATTAGGGCATGAAATTCATCAATTTTTGTAGATAAACAGTCTGCGTTTGTATACAGAACAGATAAATTACTTTGCTTGTTAATACTATGTAGAGGCAGGGAATAGGTTTTTAAAGGGCCATTCTGTTGTTTGGGGTAATGGCAACCCATTTTGGCACGTTTTTTGTCACTATACAGCCATTTTTAATTCCTAAATTTTGCTCACCAGCAGCAGCTCTTTTCTTGATTTCTTCTGCTAATTCTTTTCTGTGTGCCCGGTCTTCTTTTTAGGTATCTGCATAGAAACGAATGTCTCCCTTTTTAATGCGGGACTGTGTTAGGATGTCAATTTTAGTTTTAAGAGAACTGACTGAGAACAGTAATGGATCTGGTCGATTGGATGAGTTGGGAGCATTTGAGTTGGGGTTAGTCCTTGTCAGCCTTTGCAAATTGGTCACTGCACCTACATCAATTTGAAAAATATTTTAAAGAAAATTTTGTAAGAACTCTAAGTCATTGGTTTGAGGTGGAACACCATATGTAACAAAATTCATACGTCTTTTCAATCTGTCATTTTCTTGTGGCACCCTCTTTTGAATGTCAGTTTTTAGCTTAACGTCAATAGTATGATTGACTATTTTCTCAACATTGGCCATGGACACCTTAGATGAGATAATATTTTCTAAACTCTTAACTCTAGCATTAATACCTTCAAGATAGGTGCAAATTACATTTTGAAAACCAACATACATAGCTTTCATTTCGCTACAGTGCTCATTAAGAGCTGACTTCAGCAGCTGGGGAAGATCTTGGTGGGCTGAACCTCTAGATTTACACATGGGGCATACCCAGGTGCTACCAAGTCGGTCATTCATTTTTACAAAGATATCATATTCAGAGGAGGACATTGATAGGCATTGTGCACACAACCATTGGTCACATTTATCGCACTGTATAGCACAAGAACTGTTGTCAAGTAAACACCCAGCAACAGCACATTTATCAATACCTTTTTCAGGAGTAATTGGTTTCTGACGTTTGTTACTTTGTGGAGGGGGCATCACACTGGTAAATCGGCTACTAAACTGGCTATAATTTCAAAAATTCCAATAGGTGTGCAGATTCTATATCAATAATCAAGTATACTGAGGCTACCAGGACTACTAAGGTGAGGGGTAACACAACAAAGCAGAACATACACTTGTATAGTTAGTAGTACCCCACTGTCACAACTGTAGGCTACTAGTAAACATAGCCAGCAATAAATGAGGAATAAAAATCCAAATATGCTCACTCTATGGAACTAATCAAAATGTAGGAGAAGAAAACAAACCTTGGCCAATTACATGTGGTAGGCTGTTATTTTTATGTTTAGGCTATTTCTGTTTTCACGTAAGTTAAAAGTTATTCTAAAAAAAATTTCTTAAGCATATGACTAATATTTAACATTTGTCTTTTTCAGATTCTGGTTGTAGTCAACGTGAAAGAAAAAAGGCTTCAGTTTTAGGCAAGTAATAAATTACTTGAAACAATTGTTGTTAAGCGTTGGACTATTATTTTATATTTTTCTTTTTCAGGATCTTTCAGGATAGCCATTCTTTAGTAAAAAAACGTCAAATGTAAAAAAGTTAAAAAGGTAAAAATTAAAACAAAACCAAAAAAAATAAGATAAAATAGCGTTAAAAAGGTTAAAAGAGAACATATAAACAAGGGGAAGGGAACAAAATAACCAAACGGACATAAATTTGGGTATCACCAGTATAAAAAAACTAGTGGTTTATTTGATCAGTAATGAAGGGGACAAAGGTTTTTTTCATACCTGGAGGTTAAGCAACGGATGGGGGACAAGATAGGGACGGGCTCAGAAACAGTACGTGGCAGGCGGTGTCTGGATGGGGAATGTCTTTTGGGGAAAATGTTTTCCATGCAAGGGTTTATTATTGCATTTTCTGCAAACCGGAGGCACAGCGTTTTTCTCCTGTGCTCAAGAGTTTCCAGCTTCGCCTTTTTTAGAAAGAGTGAATTTAGTACCATAGCTTCTTTAAAAATTTTTCTTATGGCTCTTTTTTTGAATAGATTCAATTTTTTCTGATTCATCACGGGAGATGCCAGGATGCCAAACTGGACAAGCATATTCAAAGTACGGGCGGACAAAGGAAGTATAAATCCTTAAAGAATGGGAAGGGGGGACGTAAAATTTAATCAAGAACTTAAGGAGAGACAAGTAATTTAAAGGAAGACCCATAAATACCTGGGGGATAGGGTTGAGGAAAAGGGGTTAGGTTTTAAAGAAACAAATTGGCATTATCATAGATTTAGAGGGGTTTACTCTCATGTCTAACTCCGCAGCTTCATCAGCCCAATCACTGAGAATACTCATAGGGTTACTTACTAAGTTTCGATAGCAGGTTTCAACAGCCGTTAGGTCATCCATAAATTTCTGTCAGTCGGGGAATTCCTTAACGATACTATTTATCATGACAGAAAAAAAGAGGGGACCTAGGAGAGTACCTTGGGGTACTCCATTGTGTACAGGGAGGGGGCTGGAATAATGATTATGACATTTTACTACCTTTGATCTATTTGATCAAAAGGAGGCTACCAATTTAACCAGGAAAGAATCAATATTAAAATCAGTTACAAGTTTCTCTACTAAAATATTGTGGTTAACAAGGTCAAATGCTTTTTGAAGGTCAATGGAAATTAAATTTAGCCAGCAATTAAGTTTTTCGAGAAATTGTCACAATTGAGTCAATACGAAAAACAAAGTAATGGGAAGTAGAGGTGGATTTGATGTTTCCGAATTGTCTCAGGTCAGTAAGAGGTAGGATTTTCTACTTTAGCTAATCTACGAGGAATCCTTCATACAGCTTAGAGAAAATGGGAGTGAGTGAAATAGGACGAACAACTTCAAAACCAGGTTTTCCGTCTTTCTTTTTCAAGGGGTTATGAAACCCTGTTTCCAAATTTGTGGATATTGGCCAGACTCAGTAATCTCATTGAAAATAACAGACAAGGAATTTGAGAGAAAGTCACTGAGCGGACTAATAAGAGGAAATAGGATATCTAAAGGGCAGAGATTTGCTTTTCGTAGTTTCCCAATTCTTCTTTCGATCTCAGACGGAGATACGGAGGGGAAAACAGGGGGGGGGAGAACATCAGTAGGTAATTGATAAGACAATACTGGAAGGGTCTGGACAATGGAAGCAAGGAACCTGTTAAAATTATTAATAGCTAGACATGTCAAAACCAGACTTCCTTCAAAAAATATATAAGTTGTGCTACCGAAGCTTGCACCTTCTCTATGGATAGTGGAATTGATATTGAAATCGGATTTATATTTTCGACTCTCTAAGATTCTGCTATAACTACTTCGTTTTTTCTTGGATGCAGTCTATTTTGGACTTTTGTTCCAAATTTTACAGAATCTCAAAAAGTTTGCGGAGCCCCCCCCCCCACCCCGTTGAGACACACCTGCCTGCTAGAATGGAGGTAGAAAGAAGCAACCACTTGATTTTACATACATTGCGATTTCTGTTGTTCAAATTTTGTCCTAGTTAAGCCCTCCAAACTGGGTCTAATTTAAATACTACAAGGTATTTGCAAGACGTTGTTGTTTTTCTTCCTCTTCCCCCAAACAAAACAGAGTTCTTAGCTTCTTCTGTATTCTGCTTCAACGAAAAAAAATGCTGCTCCACTATTATGACACGCACTGGGTTGACAGGTATGATACTTTGATTCGGTTTTGTCGAGTTCAACAAAAGGTTTAATGAAAACACAGACACAGGAGGGCAACGAACGCTACCTTTTGGGGAAAAGCAAGATATCAAAATGTCTGATAAAAGACTCTTGATCCTACGCATTTGAGTGTTGTTGCTTATGCCAGACCCTAGTTCAGTATTGAATAAACTCAATCGGAGCGGGATAGAGCGCACCCATTCTTTTATGTTTCTTCTATGAATGTTCAGTGACATTCACCTAATCTTTAGTTTTGTTAATTTATGGATTTTTTTTTCAAATATGACTACAACAGCATAGGGCAAAGAATTCAATTTATTGTGAAACAGGTTAATTACCTTAAATTACCTTAAGTCACTTTTACCTTAAAAGATACATAGAAAATGGCTGATGCTGCAGCACGATCATTGCAGTATGAATATAAATCTGTAAGTTTTCTCATTGCTATATTGTTCTGAATTAAGAGTGCTCACCATGAATTCAATACTCCACATTGTTGTAGTAGACTATATGCTATAGTGCAGGTCATTAAGCCTAATCCTCTCCAATGATAACTAGGCTAATTTATATCTAACCCTCTAGTACAATAGTGTGAAAAAGAAGTCAAAAGTCTAGAATGCCAGCTCTCTAGAAGGAAACATGTTAGAACTGAAAAAAGGACAGTTTTATATTGCCCATTTCATGTTCATTTTTATGGTTTCTTTCAGGTTTTTCACAATTCATCCCCAACCCCTTTTTCTAATTGTTTCCTATAGCCCTAGGCTATGTAAAATAGCTATCATAATTGTTAATGAGAACTGATTCAAAAAAAGACAAAAATCAGAAGAAACATAAACCATAGAAATATAAGGACCAAGGAAATATAAACCATAGAAACTTGGGAGTTTACAATGTTTGACTATAAGTCATTACTCCTTTATAGGTAAATCGGTAAAATTCTACTTGGTCAATATATACCAAATCATATTATTGAGTTAGGACTAAAGTGAATACACCATTCGATGCCTTTTTTTATGCTGATTACGAATATAATAAGCATTTCTATCGGAAATGAATTTCAGCCCCCCCCCCCCCTATATAGGCCAATTCACGGTTAGGTTAGGTATAGCCTATATAGGGGGGGGCTGAAATTCATTTCCGATAGAAATGCTTAGGGTAAGACACCCAGTAGTCAGACACTTTTATCACTTTGAAAACTTTTTGACATTTAAAATACTATAATTACTATATTATACCACCTAGAAACTTAATTTTTGTATAAAAAAATTTCTGAAGAACATCTGAACAAGTAGGTTACTAATTCAAATGGTTTCACTTGTACAGCGTCTCCTATTTTTGAATTTACTAACAAGTGACAATTCTGCCTAAACTCAGACATACATACGGCTCATTGTAAATTAGTGATTAAAATAGCATAAAAGATTCTGTCTAAAAATAGGCAGGAGGCCAACTACTGGGTGTCTTACCCTATTATATTTGTAATCAGCATAAAAAAAGGCATCGAATGGTGTATTCACTTTATTTTAAACTCATGAATATGATTTGGTATATATTGACCTTCTACTTTAGCTACTTTTGGCTATCTTGGAAAGGAGTTAGGTTAGGGAGTAAAATTCTACTTTAGCTACTTTTGGCTATCTTGGAATAGGGTTAGGTTAGGAAAATGAAACTTTCAGGGATGGGTCTACAGGCAGAAGTATGTCCCAGGAAGATATTTTTAAGTACCTACTTCCGCCCCTCTCTCTAGAGGGTCCTGAAATTTGCCTACATGACAGGTCTATAGCCTACCTATTGAAATTTTGACAAAGCAACATTTTACCTTAATTTTCAGTTATCAGTTTCTTTTTCTCTGGCTTTAGCTCTGAAAATGCAATTCCTGTTATTTGAGCAAAATTTTAAGCCATATCATTGTTTTATTTCCAAAATTTAGGAAATGTATTTGCATATCTTTAGAACCTTATAAATTGGGATTGAGGAAAGTTGTGAAGCTGAAAACAATTTTGTTATACTTCATTTAAGCAGAAGATCTATTTCACAAGGTTTCACTTCTATAACTCACAAATTTTTAAAGGTCATCAAAGGTTAGGACCCTCTAGAGGAAGGAGTGGAGATATGTACTTCAAAATACCTTCCCAGACACACTTTAGCCTGTAGACCCATCCTTGAAAGTTTCATTTTCCTAACCCAACCCCTTTCCAAGATAGTCAAAAGTAGCCAAAGTATAATTTTCATATTGTCATTTACTACTATATAGAAAGCAGTACAAAGTCAAACAAAAGATAATGTCATACTTTTCTCATTATTTACAATAATAAAAGTCATACAGACAACTCTCTATACCTCATTCTTTAATAGAGAAAACATAAGTTGTGCAGATAACTTTTTATACCTTACTCTATTATAGAACAAACATAAATAAAGTCATAGAGATGACTTTTTATACCTCACACTATTATAGAGAAAACATGAATAAAGGCATACAGATGATTTTTTATACCTCACACTATTGTAGAGCAAATATGAATAAAGTCATACAGATGACTAAAAGCACTTTACTTTACCTTCCTTCTCCCTAATTTGCAAATGTATAGCCCAAATTACATGTTTCCTATGAACTTTTCTGCTTCTTGATTATGTCACTTTTGTTCAAATTTATTTAATGGCAAAGAAGCAACATCACCAAAATATAGAAATTGAAAAATGCATAGGAAATATAATTTGGGCTATATATTTGCACATTAGGGGGGAGGGGAGGGCTGGCAAAGTAAAGTAAAGTGCTTAAGGAATGACATAATTCATATTCTAGGATTTTTATAAGATATTTTCAGAATTTTATTGTGTTTCTTTTGAGCATTCTTAACTATACACTAATCTCCACTAGCTTATTTCATTTTTGTGCTGTTTTCAAATATGATAATTGACTCACTCACAGGTGTCCCCTCCCCCCTGATTTAGCATTGTGAGAAGGCAAGCATCTGAACATATCTAAAATGGAATTGTGCTGTTAGAAGACAAGTGACTGCAAAAATAAGAACAAGTCAAGAATGAAATTGAAGAAGTAAGAAATATTACATTAGAAGAACAACAACATCAAATGTTTGATGCCAACAAAATGTGGTGCAAAACCCAGTACAAACTTACAACAATGCAACTGTTTATTACAAGCTATTGGGATCCTTCAATGTTCTATGTGTTCCCTGGGGATCTCTCCATTTTCCCAAGGAAAGAGTAACAAACAAAGCAGACTCATTTGGATGTTGTTATTTACAACAAGAATCAATATATATAAGCCTACCACATACTACAAGTGCTGGGGCCTGGCTTCAAAATTGGCTACATAGTTTTTTTTTCTTAACTGACATATTGATGTTTCTGGCCACTAAAACAATCTAAAAAGGTTACAACTTTAAGGAAGAATTGGTATTTTTCCCATGGTGGTTGTATTGAAAAGTGGTACAAAACCTACAAAGATGTAATAAACAATGCAACTGTTTATTACAAGTCATTGGGACCCTTAAATTTCCTATGTGTTCCCTGGGAAACCCTACATTTTCCCAAGGAAAGAGTAGCCAACAAAGCTGACTGATTTGGAGGTTGCTCCTCACAGCAAGAATCAATATATACAAGCCTATCACATACTGAGGGCCAGGGCCTAGCTTCAAAATTGGCTACATAGTTTTTTCTTGTTTTTTTTTAACTAGCATTTTTTTTAGCTTCAAAATTGGCTACATAGTTTTTTTTCTTGTTTTTTTTAACTAGTATATTTACATTTCTGGCCACTAAAACAATCTAAAAGGTTACAACTTTAAGGAGGAATTTGTATTTTTCCCATGGTGGTTTTATTGAACCTATGGTGATGCCATGACATCAAGAAGAAGAACATATTGTCTGCAGTTACAAGATAAGTGATATTGAGAATCAATATAGACAAGCCTGTCAGGTAGCCATGATTGGGTATGGCCTTGAAATCAGCTATTTAGTTTCTTTTTTTCTTCATAAAGCTGACAAATTAACATTTATGGCCACAAAAACAATCTAAATGGGTCATAACTACTACTACTACTAACAACTCACTGCAGCCCCAAGCTGCCTGAGACCAACACAGCTATGCATGCTCCTCCTCCATCCAAATCTATTCAAAGCCTCCCTTTTTACACCCTCCCACAAAGTTCCCATTTCCTTTAAATTTTTCTTTATGACGTCCTCCCACCCCAGACAAGGACAACTTGTTTTCCGTTTAGCCCTAGATGGATGACCAAAAAGCGCAATCTTTGGCAATATGTCATCCCTCATCCACACAACTTGCTTGCTTTTTTTTTTTGAAAAACAAATTTTTCAGAAAGTTTTTAAAATAAATTTTTTTTTCATTTTTGATTGCAAAAAGTTTCAAGTTTTAAAAAATTCCTTATTTCAAAATCAAACTAAAAAACAAAAATCAAATGTTCATCAAATTCAGGGTTTCCACTTTTAGGGAGATTACCCTATTTTAGGGAGAAATGACTTAGGATACGATATGATGAGATTTATTGCTGAAAAACGGCTATCACAAGCCCAAAAGGGTCCAATTCGCACTTTAGCGTCAAATAAAACAAAAAAATAACCACAAAAACAAACAATCAAACAACAACATGTGAAAATTATAAAAGGGTCAATGTCAAATACGTAAAAATGTTAAAAACAAAAACAAATTAGACTAAACAAATTAGAAGGTCAATGTCAAGCCATCAAAAATGCCAAAAAAATTAAAACTCGTAAAATTAAGAAGGGGAAAAAAATTAAAGCAAAAACATAAGTTAGTTAATGACTAAAAAACCTCCAAATTTGCAAAACAGACATTAAAATTTAAATTATCAGGTAAAAAGTGAGTGAGGGGGGGGGGCGGTTGTGGAGATTCACTGATTGAAAATGTCAACTATGCAAGGGATAAAAGTTCTTTTATGTCTTTCAGTGCAAACTCTTATTGGGGCAAGAAGGGGGATTTTTGTTGAAACAGAATCCGGGAGGCGGGGTCGAAGGGGTGAATATTGACCTGGGAAAAGGGGAGTTGTTTGAGGGTTACAAAGGGCACTCTTAGCAAAACGCAAGGTAATTTTTGCTCTCCTTTCCTTAAGGGTGGCAAGATTAGCTCTCCTAAGAAGAGAAATATAAGGTACTTTACCCTCATTGAAGATAATTCTTAGGCACCTTTTTATGGACTGCCAGAATGGCAGTTTTGGAGATACCAGAATGTCAAACAGGACAGGCGTACTCAAGGGTTGGGCGTAAAAATGAGAGGAAAATCCTCAAACAATGAGATTTAGGGCATTTAAATTTTTTTAAGGAGGGAAAAATGTGGCATTTGCACGTTTTAAGACTCTTTTAGGGACACTTATTTTCAATCTAGGGACAAAGGGAAATATGGGGTCAAGTAAGGATTTTCAGGGAAATCTGGGGTAAAGTAGGGATTTTAAGGGAAAGTTTATTTTTCAAACAAAAGGCTGAAAAATTCTCAAAGATTGTATATGCTTGTTTTTTTTTTAAAAATCTTATGTAGCAACACTGGCTTACGTTGCTGTAATTGCCGAAATTTCAAAAAGCTGAACTCTGGATTATTATTTAGGTAGCTTAGTATTTATTTTACTTTTAAGCAATGCCTTTTATTGGTGTAAATTACTGACATAAGGGAGTATTGGTTAGGCTATGCAGCAATTGTGGGTAAGGTTTATATGAATGGACTATTCAGGTAGCTAAGAGATAAACTTTTCTCTATAGTCAATATTGCACCCTGAACCCAAATTTAACATGCATTTGGGTCGGAAATGAGCTTTACCCTCTCTAAAGTGAATTTAGTGGTGGATTCGCTGAGGGTCTTATTAACTGCATAAAACAAATCATTGAAAAAAACTCGATTCCTTGGCAAAATATTGTTGGATTTTGTGCAGACACTACTAATGTCATGTTTGGAGGCAATAGAGCTGCTTCAACGCTAATGAAAGCCATGGTGCCCCATATCTTGAATGTGAAATGCTCATGCCATCTTATCCACTTATGTTCATCCTATGCATGCTTGTCACTTCCCAAGACACTAGAAGACTTGGCGCAAAAATATCTATGCTCACTTTTCCAGAAGCGCTTCTAGGCAAGATAAGTATGTTGAATTACAGGAGTTATTTCAATGCAAAGCACTCAATTCTCGCACCAGGATGGAACCATTGATTGTCCTTTCATGCCTGCATAAAGAGGCTTATAGAGCATTGGGTTGCTATTACTCAGTATTTCATAGAAACCACGTTTGACAACCCAACTGCAACCAATGACCTTATCTTGTCAACATTACAAAGCAAGTTGATAAAGTCATACCTTGAACTCAAGGACTACTCCCTCGGCCTTTCCAACGGATACAACACAGTTTTTCAACCTGAGCTTCCAGTTCTTTAATCTCTAAAGGCAAGTGTCAGCAACTTGTGAATGATCTTGCATCTAACTCCAGGAAACTGGACTATATTCACAGTGTTGGTTTGTTTACCGAACTGGATCCTTACCTTTGAAGTGAGTACCTGCCTTTAAACCAAACATATGTGGGAATAGATGCAACCAATTCAATGCAGGAACTCGTAGATGCTCAAGAGCCAAGTGATAGTATGGATCTCTTTTACCAGTCTTGTTGAAAATACAATATAGTCCTAATCAAGCAGATCCAAGACCATTTCAAGTATGAAGACAAAATTTATGACATTTTGGCTTTGTTTGAACCATGGAATTGAAGAAATTTGAAGCCAAAATGTGTAAGGCAACTATCTACAAGATTTCTTGTTCCAAGAGAAAAGTGTTGCCTCCAGAAAGTGGACATAGAATAGAGGTCACAGGCAATGAATTATGTCACTGAGCTTCATTTGGGAGATGCCCAAGTTGAAGACCTGTCAGTTGAGCAGTACTGGATAAAAATATTTAGCCTGGAGACTTGCAGTGACAAAATCAAGTAGGCCTACCGGGAATTGCGGAAGCGTATATCACTGATTTTCTCTTTACCTTTTAGCAATGTGCCAGCTGAGCGTTTGTTTAGTCTCCTGAAATTAATTAATACAGACATCCGAAATAGTGTTGAGAATGTCACACTAGTCTCACTTATTCGAGTCAATTACTGGTTGAAAAACGAAGACAAAACTTCATCAACTGTCAGCATACCAAAAGCTGTCACTGGCTTCAGGACAAAGGCAAGTGCTACATGCAATGAAGTGCTGGAGATGACACATAGGCTAATTAAATCTTTTTATGTGTTCTTGGTAGTGTAAAAGATGTTATATATATCATTATCTGAAGTAAAAAATAACAATTTGATGCTGTGCTATGTTTTTTTTTTCATGAAGATTGTATGGAAAAGTAAAGTAAAATATCCCTTCTTTCTAGGGAGAAATCATACCTAAAGATACGGAATTTTAGGGAAAATTGATTTAAAAATATGGAAAATTGAAATGGAAAAGTGGAAACACTGATCAACATATCTAAACTGGTATTAAAGTAATAATATCAAAGTGAAAAAATGGGTTTGTGTCAACCTTGGAGTTTTTATTATCTGATGTTTGATCTATTTTTAACATAATGGCTATCTCAAAACTTTTATTGTATGGGTTTGGGGAAAAAGGGTATGGGGGGGGGGCTAATTTTCCTTTGCTCTCTTTTGACTCTTTAAAAGTGAACTAGAACTTTCTATTTTCAATCAAATGAGCCCTCTCTGAAGTTTATACAAGCATCCCTTCTATAAGAACTATATATACCCCCAGAGTATAACTTACAACGCCTGTCCCTGAGCCCTGGGGGGTTGTGTCGACCCCGGAGTTTTAATATCTGATGTTTGAATTATTTTTAACCTAATGGTCACCTCAAATTTTTATCAGATGAGTTTATTCATCTGATAAACTCAAAGGCGCAAAGGGCGGGATGGGCTAGTTGCCCTCCGATCTTTTTTTACTCTGAGAAAATGAACTAGAACTTTTAATTTCCATTCAAATGAGCCTTCTCTGAAGTTTATATGAGCATCCCTTGTATAAGGACAATATACGGTCCCACGACATAGCTTACAATGCCTGCCCCCAGGCCCTGGCGGTTTGTTTAGATACTGGAATGTTTGTTATCTGACCTTTAAGAACTATTTAAAAAAAATGGTTATGTCAAAATCTGTATCGGATGGTTTTGGGGAAAAAGGGCGTGGGGGAGGGACTAGTTGCCCTCCAATCTCTTTTGACTCTTAGAAAATGAACTAGAACTTTTAATTTTTGAATGAACTAGAGTTTTTTTTATTTGACCTTTTACCTATTTTTAACAAAATGGCTATCTCAAAATTTGTATTGGATGCATTTGGGGGAAAAGGGGCTTGGGTTAGGATAGTTGACCTCTGATCTCTTTTGACACTCAAAAACTGAACTAGAACTTTCAATTTCCAATCAAATAAGCCCTCTCTGAAGTTTATATGATCATCTTTTCCACAACAGCTCTTTATGCCCTCCAGACATAACTTACAATGCTTACCCCGGGCCCTGAAGGATTGTATTGACCCCGGAGTTTTCGTTATATGATCTTTGAACCGTTTTGACAAAAATTGCTTTTTTAAAGTCCTTATTGGATGGGTTTGAGGAAAATAGGGGGTGGAGAAAGCGGGTTAGTTTCCCTCCAATATCTTTTGACTCTTTAAAACTGAACTAGAAATTTCAATTTCGAATGAAATGAGCCCTCTCCGAAGTTTATACGAGCATACCTTCCATAAGAACCATATATGCCCCCATAGCAATACTTACAACGCCTGCCCCGGGCCCTAGGGGGTTGTGTCGATACAGGAATTTTTGTTATATGATCTTCGAATTATTTTCAACAAAATAGCCATACGTAAAGGAATTTTTTATATGATCTTTGAACTATTTTTAACAAAATGGCTACCTCAGATTTTTTATCAGAAGTTTTTGGGGGAAAAGAGCTTGGGGGGGGCTAGTTGCCCTCCAATCAGCTTTGACTCTTAAAAGGGCACTAGAACTCTCGATTTCCAATCGAATGAGCCCCTTTTGAATTTTATACGACGACCCCTATATGAAGTGCCTATGGGAAAAAATAAATAAATGGAGTGTAGGGGGAGGCTAGCTGCCCTGCGATCACTTTTGACTCTTAAAAAAATCAAATGAGCCCTCTATGAAGTATATAAGAGCATCCCTTCTATAACAACCACGTATGCCCCCAGGGCATAACTTACAACGCCTGCCCCTGGGCCCTACGGGGGGGGGGACTGTGTCGACACCGGAGTTTTTGTTATCTGAACTTTGAACTATTTGTAACAAAATGTGTATCCCAAAATTTTTATCTGATGCATTTAGGGCGTGGAGGGGGGGGGGGCTAGTTGCCCTCCAATCTCTTTTGAATCTTAAAAAGTGAACGAAAACTTTCAATTTACAATCAAATTAACCCTCTCCAAAGTATATATGACTATTCCTTCCATAAAAACCATATATGCCCCCAGAGCATTACTTGCAACGCCTGCCTCCGGGCCCTGGGGAGATTACGTCGACAAAGGAGTTTTTGTTATCTGACCTTGGAACTATTTTTAATGAAGTGGTTATTTTAAAAATTTTATTGGATGGGCTTGGGGAAAAGGGTATGTAGGGGGGGGGGGCTAGTTGCCCTTGGATATCTTTTGACTCTTAAAAAAGTGAACTAGAACTTTCAATTTCAAATCAAATGAGCCCTTTCTGAAGTTTATACAAGCATCCCTTTCATAAGAACCATATACGCCCCCAGGACAACGCCTACCCCCGGGCCCGGGGGGGTTGTGTTGACAATCTAATTTTTGAACAATTTTCAAAAACCTGGCTATCTCAAAGTTTGTAGCAGATGGGTTTGGGGAAAAAAGGGCGTGGGGGGCTAGTTGCCCTTAAATCTCTTGATTCATAAAAAAAGTGAACTAGAATGTTCAATTTTCAATCAAATGAGCAATTTTCAATCAAATATTGTACAGTATTTTACTTTTATTCTGCATGCCTTAATCTTCAAGATACTTAACAATTTTATTCACAGGCTCCATTTTACATCTTGTATAATTCACTCTTTAATACCTTCTGAACTTCCTTTGCTTTCTTCATATCTCATAAGATCTATCTGGGTTTGCAGTGGTAGCTAGCAACCTAGAAAGAGATGATCATGTTGCATATATCTCATAAGATCGATCACTCAGAAGCTTCTTATGCAAAGCCTTTCTCTTCTACCAAATATGAAGCATTCTTACTAGTATCCCTACATTCTTTTTCAACTTTCCTAAGACATATTCTGCTACTTCACAAATATTTTCCAAAAACTATTCCATCCATCTTCTATATTATCAAATTAGAGACTTTAGTTTTACACCCAATGGTTCTTGGAAAGTGTTACTCAGGCTCTCATTCTTGAGTGTATTAACATCATACTACCTCAAAGGTAGTTACCCTTCCTAAATTTCAGCTTTTGATTAATACAAGATTTCAGATGGAGATCTTTACTTTTAACTTCAATAATGATGCATCTAATGTGCCCTAGTATCCTGTATCAAGTCTTCAAGTATTTGATTTGCTATAACATAATCTGGTTGTTGCTACAGCAACTGCTGAAAACTCAGTTTTGCATCAATACAATGCTGAAAATGGAATTTAAATCTACATATCCTTACCACTTAGGAGATACTCTTCTTTTTGTAATTAAATGAAAAGCCAAGTTTTTCATGTGAAAGTACATTAAAACACAAAAAGTACATAAAACAAACAAAAATAATTCTTTATATGACAAGGCTTAAAATTTGAAATTGTGTCCCTTATACTTTAAGAACAATTGCTCAAGCACAAATTGGAACAGAGTAAAAAGGATTTTTCACAATATCTCCAGAATGGATACAAATATTTTATGCTATATCATTTATCTAAAAAAAACATTTTTATATTAAGACTTGGATGGATTGGATTTGCGTTAAGACTAAGATCAAGTGGACAGCTCCACTTACCTAGGTAGTATTAATAGTAAAGATATTGGGCATGGTGAAGATGTTAAAAGTGGAATAGTCAATGCCCAGTGTGTTTTTTTACAGTTGAAAAAAGTACAAAAAGTTTTTTCACAACTGTAATTTTTTTTTTACAGTTGAATTCTGTAAACCAAGATTAGAATAAGATGCAGTGATGGCAGTGGTCAAGTATGGTCTCAAGGTGGTGGGTGCTCAAAAAGACTGAAGATTTGTTATATGTTTTCCAGAGAAATTGTCTATAGATTGTTTTGGGTACCTGACTGACTCATTGTATTTCAAACAGTAAGCAGTACAAAAATGTGAAATAATCGTGCTTTTTTAGGGCTATAATGAGACAAGCCCTTGAAAGGCTGGGACACATTCAACAGATGTAGGATGACAAATTGTCAAAGATCATCCTTGCCAGCCAACCATCTAGGACCAAACGAAAAGCAGGCTATGCCTGAATAGGATGCAAGGAAATATTTAAGCGAAATTGGAACTTATTGGGAGGGTGTAAAGTGGGAGGCTTTGAATAGATTGGAACGAAGGAGAAATTTTATAGCTGTGTTGGACACAGGTAGCATGGTTGCAATCAGTTGTTAGTAGTAGCAGCACTTGATTGATTTGCTACGAGTATTGATATTTATAAATAAAACAGATCTATTTCATTTATTAATTTTATTTATTCTATTTGTTCATTAACTGGTATATTTATTCTCTTTATAGAACTCAAACTTAGTATTACAAGCTGATGTTCGTTTAATTGAAAAAAGAGGAAGAGATGAAGCAACAGGTGAAGTTATGTCACTGGTTGGTAAACTGACTGGAACACGGATGGGAGACAGGTTTCAGAGAACTAAGCCTATAAAAGTAGATGAAAAACTGGCCAAGTAAGTTTTTCTTTTTCTTAATTCATCTTATTCTGAATTAGATCAAAGATTATTTATATCTAGATGAGATGTGACTTTACAGAACAATCATTCACAAAAGTAATGACATAAGCTAAATGGCATATTTGTTTTTACTCACCTTTACCAACATATTAAAACACTAAGCAGGTAGATTTGACCTTTCTGACAGAAGAACTGGTGTTATATCTTAACATACATTAAATTTACCAATAAAACTCACTATCATAAATGAGCTAACTAAAGTGAAGTATGGTACTGTTGTAAGTGATCTTGTATTATTACCAATAGGCTTGTACCAAGATTCGCCATTCTTTATAAATCTTCTTCCCTGCCAACTTGAACATATATGTATATGGTTTCCTGATAACTCCCATTGCTTGGTGAAAATCTTTCCAAAATTAATAACTCTGATGAACAAAATGTCTGAACTAGATTTCCAGCAGGTTTTACCCTGAAGTTCAAAGAAAAAAAAACATTTCAACCGCTGAAACTAGCCTCTTGTTCCTTTTATGACCTAAATCACTCATTTGAGCTATAATATTCGAGCATATCTCTAAAGATTGCTCCCAAGCACCCTTTTGAAAACAAAAATCAGCTCCATAACGATATCAATCTTATGACAAAACAATCTTCACTGCAGCCGTCAATCAAGGTACGTCAATTCTACTAGCAATTCAAGATGTTAAAATTGCAGGAAATAAATTTCTATACACAAAAGTTTTCAAAACATCCCAGTCAAGTGCGCAAGTCATCCCCTCCAAGCAAAATCACCATAGTTAATGTTTTAATTTTTTTCCCATGATAATGTTTAAGTTAATGTTTAATGTTTATTTTCTTCTCATAAACTACTTGATGGTCTGTCAAGTGAAAGAAGAAAAACTATCTCTGTAACATCTAACAATTATAAAAGCCTTATGGTATTAGTTAAATCTAAACGATCTCACATTTGTGCTCTATATGAAAGTGTAGACTATATAAGACTACTTTTTCTTATTAGGCCACAAAGAGCCTACAAACTAAACAAAAAAAAATTTATCATGTGACTTAAGGATGGTTTTTCAGTGTAATGCCAAAAGTGATAATTCTTGTGATATTATGATATTATTCTTGTGCATAGTACTAAACACTTTAGCATTCTTATCTGGTATACAATAGAAGGATAGGACCTTCACTTATGGCCATGACAGATTTAGTGTTTTCTTCCAGCGTTTAAGAGTGTACACGTGCAAATGAAACAATGGTTCTTTTACAGAAAACGTACCTCATTCTTGCCTAATTGTTTTAAATTCCTTAAAAACGGACATTCAACGAAGAAAATTTGCTCAATGAGACCACTAAGTAGTATTTTAAGTGAGCTAGTAACTTTACAAATTTTATATTGAACATATTCAAACATGTTTAGAAAACCACTCAAACTCAAAACTAAGCCAAAAAACGCTCAAAATAATAATCTAGAAAAAAAAATCCTAGTTCGAAAACTGGCATAAAATACGCCTGTGTTGAATAAACACAGTCAGTTGTCGCTTAAAAAAGATACTTCTGTCTAGCCCTTCTTCTTCTTCTTCTATTTAACAGCAGGCGGGCTTTTCAGTAACACTATTTAGCCCTTTTCCTTTTGCTTCACTCTGTGGGCTACAGAGCTACTGGCTTGATTGCCCTTAATGCTTTTCTATCAGCTGAATTCTTCTTCTTCTTCTAATTCACAGCAGGCGGGCTATTCAGTTAATACTATTTAGCCCTTTTCTTTTTGCTTCACTCTGTGGGCTACAGAGCTACTGGCTTGGTCCTCTCTTGTTTATTAGATATTGTCAGATATCTTTCAGTAGATCTTTTGAATCAAGGAGTTCAAATATAAGATGATAGATATCGATTTCTGTGCTCTGTGGGCATGTATAGTTGGCTTGGCTCTTGGCTGATAGTGAGATTTTGTGGTGTTTGAAGCATTTTAACAGTTTACAAAGCAAGGTATGTTGTGCAGATGTCAGCATATTACATTCAAATAGGCAATGGTCAATTGTTTCATTATTCATATTACAATGCCTGCAAAGAGGGGACAGGGGAATTGAACCACTTGAATTAGAAGACTTATATGAGGATGCAAGGAAATTTAGTCCATTTGTTCCAGAACGAATTCTATGATAAATTTTAGAAAGATTCTTATTGGGAAAGGGGGAAAAGATAGGATTAATCTTAATAAATTTAATATCTGATAGCCTCCATTGGTAAATATCTCTAATTGGGATTGGTCTCCCACTTGGCTGGTCAATATTTATAGCATTTTTTGCTGTTTCATCAACCTGATGATTACCGCTTATGCCAGAGTGGTAAAGTATATACTGAAAGTAAGTTCTTATGCCACTTGAAGAAAGATTATCAATAATACTAAGACAATGATACGTGTCAATCTCCAACTTATATTGAGGAGCTGAGGCCAGCAACTCAAGGCTTGATAGAGAGTCGGAATGTATGATAATATTATTTGAATTTGCAATCAAAGGTTGGTTTTCCTTAAGGTGTTCTAATGCCATGATTATGGCATTTAACTCAGCAGACATTAATCCATTAATCCATTAGACATGAATCCAATATGGTACCTGTTCATTCTTCTTCTTCTTCTATTTAACAGCAGGCGGGCTTTTCAGTAGTACTATTTAGCCCTTTTCCTTTTGCTTCACTCTGAGGGCTACTGGCTTGATTGCCTCATATTTATTAGATATCTTCAGATATCATTCAGTAGATCTTTCGACTCTAGGAGTTCAATTATGAGATGGTAGATGTTGATTTCTATGCTCTGTGTGCAGGTATAATTAGAAAGGCTCTTGGCTGATAGTGAGATTTTGTGGTGTTTGAAGCATTTTAGCAGTTTACAAAGCAAGGTATGTTGTGCAGACGTCAGCATATTACATTCAAATAGGCAATGGTCAATTGTTTCATTATTCACATTTCAATGCCTGCAAAGAGGGGACAGGGGAATTTAATCCCTTGAATTAGAAAACTTATACGAGAATGCAAAACAATTTAGTCCATTTGTTCCAGAACGAATGGTAAATTTTAGAAAGATACTTATTGGGAAAGGGGGAAAGGATAGGATTATTCTTATTAAAATTAATATCTGATAGCCTCCATCGGTAAATATCTCTAATTGGAATTGGTCTTCCACTTGGCTGGTCAATATTTATAGCATTTTTTGCTATTTCATCAACCTGATGATTACCACTTATGCCAGAGTGGCTAGGAATATACTGAAAATAAGTTCTTATGGCACTTGAAGCAAGCTTATCTATAATACTGAGACAATGATAAGTGTCAATGTCCAACTTATACTGAGGAGCTGAGGCCAGCTACTCAAGGCTTGATATAAGGTGTTCTAATGCCATGGTTATGGCATTTAAATCTGCAGACATTACAGATACATTATTATATAGGCTAATCTCTTGCCCATTGCAATTTTTAGGTAAGGAAGGAAAGCACCTCTTGCTACCTTCTCATTAATTTTTGACTCATCACCAAATGTCTGGAAGTGGTTTTATAAGTAACTTTATTAAATTCGGAAAATTTTTTATGGAAAAAAGTAATGGGGAGTTGGATCTTTATTCCACTTTGAGAAATTAGTATTTATTATAGGAAATTGACATGTCCCTTAGTGGATATTTGGGGAATGTAAGAGCAATTGACTTTTCTGGTACACGAAACTTCTTCAGAGTGTTGGCATACTCATCTGCAATGGCTCTATACATGACTGGATTTCTTAACCAATTATGTAGGGTGTTTGAGCTATTTGATTTAATTTTTTTTAGATGTCTTGTAAAGAGAAAGCTACGTCTCTCCCTTATTGTTGTTAATCCACTCTCCGACAAGCAGAAACTTGGTGCTTCTGGGTTTCCTAAGACCAAATATCAGACGTATTATATCATTTTGTGTTGTTTCAATTTTTTGCATCTGGATCTTTGCACATGCACCATAGACGATGAGCCCTTAGTCAATATGGGGTCTTATATGTGATTTGTAAAACTGGTGTAAGGTTTTCTCCTTACAGCCCAGGGTGTGGAAAGAAGTCTTTTTAGTATATTCATTTTGTGTTGTTTCAATTTTTTGCATCTGGGTCTTTGCACATGCACCATAGACGATGAGCCCATAGTCAATATGGGGTCATATATGTGATTTGTAAAACTGGAGTAAGGTTTTCTCCTTACAGCCCAGGGTGTGGAAAGAAGTCTTTTTAGTATATTTGTTTTTCTATAGCATTTTTTATTGTGTTTGTGATGTGGAAATTAAGTTTTTGGTGAAGCATGAGACCTAGGTAATTAATATGATTATCTTTTGGAATAGCTGTTCCATTCAGAGTTAGATTTGCATTAACATGGTTCCGCTTTCGGTGAAATTGGATTATTTTTGACTTGGTAGGTGCAATGGGTAAATTTGAATGTTGAGAGAATTTTTCAAATTGGAAAAGTGACTTTTGCAGATTTAACTGTGCTATCTCAAAGGTGTTGCCAGATGACCATAGCACCAGATCGTTTGCATATTTTAGATTCGTGTGGGGTAGGTTCATGTCCCAGAGATATAAGGCAAAGAGGAGGCAACTGAGGACTGCTCCCTAAGGTAGGCCTTTGGTTATTGTCTTTTGCGATGAAGAGGTTGAACCAACACAAAAAATGAAACTTCGCACTTCTATGAAGGATTTTATAAAAGATACTAGCTTGGGGGGTAGTCCAAGGTTTGCAAGTTTGTTTCAAATGATTTGGTGGTTCACATTGTCATATGCCCCTTCAAAATCAAGGAAAGCTGCAACTAGGACATTATTTTTGAGAATGATTCTTTTATTGCATTTGTTAGCAAAATGAAAGCATCTGTTGAGGAGTGGTGTTTCCTGAATTCAGTTTGAGTGTGAGGGATCATATTATTTTTTTCAACAAACCAGAGGAGTGTAATAGATCATTTTCTCCATTATTTTCCCCATCACAGGAGTAATCATTATGGGCCTATAGGACTCAGGGTTATCTTTGGGTTTATTTTTCTTTAGGATTTGTAGGAGGGACGAACATTTCCATATATTGGGGAACATAGAAGATGCCCAAGCGTGATTATAACAGTTTAGCAGTTCCTGTTTGTATGAAGGGGTGAGATTCTTTATCCATGTAGGGTGTATGTTGTCATAGCTGCTGCTAGTTTTGGTCCTAATATGATGTATTGCATTATTCATTTCCTGGATTGAAAATGGACTAGTTATATAGTCGGATCCTGGGCGTGGTTGGTAACTTGGGTTCATAGGAAGTGGGGATATTTTGCTTCAATTATTTGATGTTAGCTTATTAACAAATAGAGTTGCAAATAGCTTAGCTTTTTCATTATCATTGTCATAATGGGTATTATTTTGTATAAGCTCATACAGGAGTGGGTTGGGGGAAGTCTTTTTCCCACAGATGCGGCTTATGACTTTATGTATAATTGGCTCATGTGTTTCTCTGGAGAGATTATTTGCAAAATTATTCCACTATTTATATTTAGCATCTATTATAGTCCTTTTTAGATTAGATTCTGCTTGTAATTTTTTTAAATATGTAGTAGGTGGTGGTATTTTTATGAATGCTCTCCTAGCTGCCTTATTTATTCTCCGTTTATTTTGGCACTCATTTGTCCACCATGCTTTGGGAATGTGTTTAGGGAACGTTTTTGTGGGTTTTGTCCTGGAAATAGGATGATTAGCTGTATCTATTAGTAAAGATGCCAAGACTTCAGCATGTGTGTTAACTGTTGTGTTTGAAATGCATGAATTTTGGGTGAAACTTGTAATTTCATCATTTAGCTTATTTTGGAACATAGACCAATTAGCTTTAATGTTGATATATTTTGAGGGGTGTGATCGGGTTTCAGCAGGTTCATTTAGGGAGCAAACTATAGCAAAGTGGTCAGTACATAGACTATCAATTTTATTTATACAAATTTTATTCAAAATGTTTAATGACACAATTTGTAGGTCAAATGTAGAGAATCTGCCACTTTTGGGATTGAAATATGTATTCAGGTTTGGAGGGGTAGCAACATCTAATTCAATATTATTTGAAGTCATATGCTCAATCAATTTACCAGCTTTATTTGCTGGTTTATTCCCCCACAAAAGGCTGTGGGCATTGAAGTCTCCGCAAATAATGATATTTTTAAATATATTAAAATTAGTTATGTGGCTAAAAAAATCCATGGCATCTGTAGTTTGTCCATTAGGGTTATAAAAGCTTATTATGTAGGTTTTTGTATTATTCAGCCAAACACTGATACCAATTGCATCAACATCATTTGCAAAATCTGGAAAATTGATGCCACAGAATTTTATATTATTTTTAACTAATAAAGCCACTCCACCTCCTTTTCTCTGATGATCTATCCTTTCTCAGGATAGTGTATCCCAGAGACTTAATTTGTTGATTTTGGGTTAAATGAGTTTCCTGGATTAATTTCCTGGAATAATTAATGGAATTATTATTCATAAAAGATATTAGTTCATTTAGCTTATTTTCTGTGAGTGATCTTACGTTCCACTGGAGTATTGATATGTGTTGTATAGTTGATTTATTTTTCATAAAACTGTGTATCAATTATTCAGCTTTGTTAAAAGTAAAGCAAGATCTTTTTTGCTTGAATGAGCATATTATCAGGGATATAGATTTTTGCCAAATCTGCAATGATTTTTGTTTTCTGTAGTTGATGTATGTTCATGGCCTGAACTGCAATACAGTTTAGAATGAATAAGTATATATTTGGGGATTGCATGTTTGGTTTTGCATCCTGTTTGTCAGTTAAGGGATTAATTCCTGGTTGTGTTTCTGGTTTGTTTCTTCTTGGGAGGGGGGGGGGGGCAGGCGGACCTCATCTCACCGGGCAAGGAGGCTTGTTGACTTGGTGATTCCTTCTGATAGGGATATGAGCTAGGGGGCTTAGAGGATGGTGTTTTATACGGGGTACTAGATGCATTGGGGGTGTTTGACTTGGGGGTTTTGGTTGGTTTCATTACGGGCTTTATTTGGTATTTTTGGGCAGCATATGCTTCCATTGCTGCAAATGGGTATGGGATGGCCTTCTCTGTTGTTATTTGGAGTGTAGGTGTTTTTTTCTTCTATGCTGGTAAGAGGGATTTATTGGTAGATTCACGTGGGTCTTTGCAATTGATACAAGTAGGCTGAGTGTTGTTGCAAGTTGTCAACTCTTTAGGATAGAATGCTTCATAATGGCTAATCGCTCGAAAAATATAATTGCATTTGTTTGTTGTGTGACCCTGTTTGAGACACTTCAGACACTGGATAGGTTTTGGCTTGTATTCCTTGTGTGGTTTCATTTGCCAAAACAGGGATAACTTTTCTTGGATATTAATTTTTTCCTTCAGTGCAAATAAGAAGGATCTACTTGTTTTTAGGCCATTAGAGTTATGTTTACCAAGTTGGGTAACATCTTCAACTGGGATTGTGTTGCCAGCCCTATCTGAGAGCCCTTCTTTTAACTCCTGAATGGGTATTTCTGGGGGAACATTATAAACTACTATTTTTGTTGGGGATTCTTTTGGGTTCCATTTAGATTTATTAATTGGGGTATTCAGAAGGGATTTTAGATTAATTATTGTGTCTGCTGATTTTTTATCTTGGACAGCATTCATCTACAAAAGTCAGAACTAAAAGGGTCGGACAATTCAGAACCTTCTCAATTATTAATCTAAAGGGAAAAATTTGCCTCAATGCGTAATCTTCCTTTCCTAAACCTTCACTTTTTTTTTCTTAAAACTTTGCTTAGATGGATTTCACTCCCCTCCCTTTCTTTTCATTTTTTTGGAAAATTATAAGCAGAATTCATTTGATTACCTGATTTTATCATTCATTGACGTTACTTGATGTATATATTTCCTGAACAGTTTTTATGCGTAGCTCATTTTTAGGCATAAATAGACTCTAATTTCCATAGGGGATTATAATGTACACCCGTTAAGTGAATTGGAAGGTTCGTCTAGGTTATTTTTATAAGAGATATTTCTACTGAAATGATTTCTGTATCTTTGGACGTTTTATTTCTTTAATATTTTTCGTTTTGGGGGTTTGTTTCCACAATTTTTTTTTGTGGATTAGGCTCCTCTTGGCCCAGGGACTAACAGCTGTAAGTTTAAAACTGATTAGAGATAAAACGTTTTTGATCCATTTCTGGGCCCCCTAAAACCCAAATCCCTCCTAACGAAATGTATGTTCCTCTTGTACCAACGAATATAGAAGTTAAGGAAAAACAATATCTTGGTTGGTTAGAGTACACAAATTTGACATTTTTAGTTTGGTTTGAATGAATAGCTGACACTTTTCATTTGATCCGATTCCATTTGATATTATCCTTATGTTAGGATTTTTTATGCATCAAAGATCTATTTGAAAAAGATAATAGAATTACTTTTATGCTGTGGAATGCTCCGGCTCTTGGAAATCTGAAGCACAAAATTCGAACCCCTTAAACGTTATATGGTAGTTGATTCTGTTCCTCATTAGCAAGTCCAAAAATCAGTATTTATTTCTTTATAAACCGACTTTTTGGCTTCCTCGTATAAGATGAGTTCAAGATTTTCATTATTATGGGATTACCCCAGAGTACTCAACAATTAAAAGCAGAATACCAAATGATTACGTTCTGTTTTTTTGTGCTTTTTTCAAAAATATAGTTGCTTTATAATGCAAATAAGAAATGAATTTTAATTTTTAGACATAAAGAGAAAGAGGAGCCTGATTACAAGAAGTTCAAATCAGCTGCAACAATTGATGATATGGAAAATTTTGTTGGTGTATTGTACAGACCAAAAACGGTAGAAACCAGACAGAAATACGAAGCTCTTTTAAGTTTTATTTCGGCCGCTATTGGAGACCAGGTAAATTAGAACGTGTTTCCTTTTTTCAGAATCATGAAACATGATATATTATTTATTTATTTTGGTGACAAGGATGGTGCTTCAGGATTAGTAGAGAAGAGTAGTGAAGTTGTAGTAGTAGATTGGGTCGTAGCATATGGAGTAGTTCGCTAAGGAAGTATGACTCATGGCGAATCTATAGCTTTCTAAGTCTTGTTTAGGCTTTGAAGGTCCTAATAATATGATTCTTATTCTATACTCATTAGTTTTTTTTTCGTAAACAGAGTAGGAAATTTAAAACAGGATAATGTAATCTATTTTTGATATTTAACATGATAAGTTTGCGAGATCGAAGGGTCTGAGCTGCCGGAGCGAAGTAAGGGCCATCAAAATGTCCTCATAGCGGGATTTTTGCTGTAGGCCTATATATGCACAAATATATTAGTTTGGAATATATTAATAATATAATTTTTATTCCATTCTTTATGACTAACGACTATATACCTTTCGAGCACACTTCTATACACCAATATAATTCCTAAAATTAGTGCATTTGGTATATGTCAGGGTTCTTTTTCAGCGCTAAGAATCAAAGTGCTTGAGCAAAAATATCAAAGTGCTTTTGATGCTTAATAAACTCTTAAGTTCTCAGAGAATCAATACTAATAATCGCTAATGTGCTTTGTATTATAAGTTGCCAATGCTCTAACTCACGGGTGTATAACCTCTCCTTTGATATGCATAAGTAAAATACAAAATAGAGCAAATAGCAAAAGTAATATTTTTGGTCCAGGTTTTACAACAAAATATATTGGAAGCTTAAAAGTTAAGTATACACAATCTAATAAGCCGCACTTGGCTGAAGTGCTCTGATGAGTATTGGGAGAATGAGCATCAGTTTTTTCCTCCCTCTTTCTCACCATAATCACCAATTGTGTATTATCTCACAAAAAAGTAATTAAAGAATGATTTGATCCGGGAATTCCATTTCTCTATTAATTTTTGTCTTTGATCACATGAATCAATCATGTAATTGAATTATGTAATTAGTATAACAAAAGATATAATTGCATTAGATTATGTAATGTAATAGATGATATAATTACTGACTAACAGAGATCAGCACATATGGTAGTGTTCAAATGAAAAATGGTAACCCCAGATCGCTATCAATAAAAATGTCATTTTCATTTATCAGCATTTCTTTTTAATAAATTTAATATGTTTTCAGCCAATGGATATATTATGTGGTTCTGCTGAT
Organism: Artemia sp. Qi Xiang Cuo; assembly: GCF_049724085.1. Taxonomy (NCBI): domain Eukaryota; kingdom Metazoa; phylum Arthropoda; class Branchiopoda; order Anostraca; family Artemiidae; genus Artemia; species Artemia sp. Qi Xiang Cuo. Next base: position 33,704,233 of record NC_142797.1, read on the forward strand.
GAAGTTTTGACGGTTTTAAAGAATGATCGAATGAAAGACAAGGATAAAAAGAAAGAACTAGAGACTTTATTTGGAGCCCAAATGACTGAAGAAAGATTTGCGGTTTTAGTAAATCTCGGAAAGAAAATCACGGATTGGCAACCTGATGACAGAGATTTGCAAGCAGGTAACTATATTGTTTTCCCTGCTATTGTTTACAACAGCAACATCAAGCTTGGAACCTTTTTTTCGTTTGAAAGTATTCAGAACAGAATTGCCCTGAATGCTAGCCCTGCGGTATTCATGTACAGTCTGGGACCTAAATTAGATATATTTCATGATTGTAACATTTTGCACAAAATAGGTTGAAATTTAGTTCAACCACTCCTGCTGGAGAAATAGACTTTGGTTATACTTTTAGTGTCATTTTGGTTTATATTAACTGCAATAGCTGTTTTAAATAATGAAAATCAATATATTGAAATTGAGTTCAAGTATTTTGGAGGTATTCCGGTTTTTATTTGATTGCATTTTTTTATTTCACAATCTGGGATATTGTGATATATTCCTCAAATTCTCAATCTGAAATTTCAACAATTTTGTTTCTTTGCAAAACATACAAATATAGTTATATTACAGCCCTTTGATGCATCTTGGAAGAAACATCACGTCCCTGATTTACTTTAACAAAATATAACATACAGAAGAAAGGAAGAAACAAATCTAATTTTTAAGCAGTACCATATTGCATTGCTACTAAAGATCCTTAATTGGCAAATGTCAGGTTGCGCCGAAATTTCGTCGTTGTTATATTTAATTCTGCCTATTTTCGAAAGTGATAGTGAGCCCTCCAGAAGCCAGTAGAACTAAATTGATTTTAATTTTTTTTAATTTTTTGTTTTTATTGATACTATTGATTGACTCTTTACTCTATCTTTTTTAATAGTATCGAAATAGTTCAAATTTATGTTGCCATGTAACCTAATCAGATTCATGTTAGAAATGTTTCTAATTCAACAGCTGACTGTCAGTCATTTGCTGTTTCCGAATTTCATGGTTATAAGCTAATATTATAAACACTAAGAAGTTAATTGAGTGTCAGGAAGTTAAATGTTCTTTTTTATCAATGGTATGGCTAGGAAAATAACAAGCAAACGATTGTGTCGCTTCGAAGGGCTGTATTATCGGTATTAATTGTTTTTGTGAGTAAGCTTGTTTGCTTCTTGTGTTGAAATATTCTGTGCCTAATGGCTCGGTAAATGATTTATATTTTTATTCGTATTCGATAACTGAAATTAATTCCAAGAATTGAATTCAGAGTTAAAGTTCAAATACAAGAGATGGCGGGGCAACTCTCCCTTCGAAGATGAACATACTAGTCTAGGCCAATCCCCAGCTACCTCCCAATAAGTATAAATAGATTGGGCAGATTAGATGGAACTGTGATAAATCTGCAACTGTTGTTTGAGAGGTTAGGAAGACAAGTTCCTGAAGTGTGTGTGTGTGTTGAGCCAGTCCCCTAGTGTGTAGAAAGTAAACACCCCCAATGCGTATTAACGCTTTAATCTTTCGGTGATTTTGTAGACTTTATTGTTGTCTTATAAAGGTATGTAATCCGCTCAAGGAGGCCCATTTTCTGATTTTATGAATTGGAAATTTGTATTCCAGCAAGAGTTCTCTTAAGCAAGGAAGCATAAAAATAAGACTTGCTATAACAAGCACAAGGCTATAAAGAGGCCTCTTGCTTCAATTTATTTTTCCTGTTCTCAGGTCTCTAAAGTCTTATAGTAGGTTAGTATTATAAAAGAGTCTTTTAGTTTATCCATTAAGAAATATATTAATAAGCTATTCAGCCTCGGAAAGCTGAGGCTACAGCCAGACACGTATGCAAGCCTTTTCTGTGTAGGTAAAGGGTGAAAATTTTTAAAATACAAAATAGTGAGAATTGTAAACACATTGAGATTTTTGGGAACCTGATCCCAAAGGCTGGTGCCAATTAAACAATAATCTAAGGAGAAAATTAAGAATATTAGATTGATAGAATAATTTCATTTGTTAGTTTCATATATCACGAGGCTTCACAAGCGACAGGAATAAAACCAAGCTCAAAATGAACATTTTCGTATGAGTAAAATGACTCAAATCAAAATAAAGAAAAATTAAGAGTACCAAGTTCTATCAAAGTGTATCTTATTTTTATGTAGAAAGAGCAGAATTTCTGAAATAGTTGCATATCCTCTTCTATAAACAGTTTCTCAATACGAAAAAGAAAAACATTTGGGCTACTAATAATTCATTACGGACAACCAAAGGAGAAGGGGACGCTGAGGTAAGTGGCACCCAGAATGTTGACATTTCTGCGTTTTTTCCACCTATATTTTTTATCTACCGTATAATTAGCCAATTTGTCCGCAGCTGCAGCTCCTCCAAGATACATTACTGTACACGTACCTGAAGGTAATTATTGATTTTTATTACATCAAAACAAATCCAAAACGTGACCAGGATGCATGATAAAAACCAACTCAGCCAAAGAGATACTATAGTCATCCTTCATCCGCAGAATGTGTCCTATACATCTTAACCTTTCTCTCATTACAGCCATAAAAAGCCGGATTGAACCACATTTTTCGTACAGCTTATTGTTCAGTCGGGTACCGAAAACGATCATTTAGCAATTTCTCTGGAAAACATCTTGCAAATTATCCTTCATCTTTTGGAGCACCCACGCTTCATAACCTTACCTGACAACTGTCTTCACTGTAGCTTCTAATATTCCAATATTGGTTCGCAGACTTTTCTTCCTATTCTTCCAAACTTTTTTCAACTGTGAAAAAACACCCTGAGCTTTGGCTATTCTACTTTTATCACCTTTACTGCACCCACTATCTTTACTGATAATACTACCTAGTTATGTGAAGCTGTCCACTTGATTGATCTTTTTGTCACCCAACATCACCTTTTCACCTTTATTTATTCCCAGTTTTAGCGACTTAGTCTTCTTAACATTAATTTGGAAAAGTAGATTTTTATTGACTATTATTGGCTTTCTGTGGAAGTGGGAGCGTACTCTAAGAAACTGTGTACATTTTTATCTCTCGCAAAAACTAGTAATAAATGTTCTTTTTCATGTTTCATGGTTATTTGATGAACTTTGTCAAGCAGGCTCTGTACAGCTCAAATAAATTAGAGGCATTTTCCATTGAAAAACCGGGTTCTTCAAACAAAGTTCAAAATTATCATAGTCCAGTAAAATACGGTTTTGTTTTGACCCGGCATTTGAGCTACAGAAATGATTTTGACACCAAAATGTTCAGAAAAATTCGCCTAATAACATATTCAAATTCGCCCGCAGAGAAATACCCCTTTTTCAGGGAAGAGGTGGGGAAATCTCGAATTTAAATTTTTGCAATATTTTCTGGATTGAAGGGTCATTTCCTATTAATTCGATTCCAGGGAGATCTAACATGATATTATAATTGAAAAGTCTATCGCTTAGTATCCCATTTCCTCCCAATCAATGTCAGGGGGGGGGGGAGGGGGATGAACAATCAGAATCTTAACTTGTGCAGTATGTGGGGGATTGAAATGTCATTTCCTATTAATTCAAGTCTGGGAAGACTGAAAATGACATCAGAATTGAAAAATTCCATCAGTTAGTACCACATTTACATACTAGGTGAGGTCAGAAGGGGTGAACAATACCATTTGTGGTATTATAATAATATAACGCATATTAAAAAAAAAAAAAAAAATAGAAAATGGGGTATTAAGTGATGGAATTTCCCAATTCTGATGTAATTTTTGGTCTCCCCGGTTTTGAATTAATAGGAAATGGCCTTTCAATTATATATTTTTCCAATTATTTATTACATTATTATGATGCCACTATTGGTATTTTCACCCCTTCTTACCTCGCCTAGGGTGGAAATGGGGTACTATGTGATGGAATTTTTCAATTCTAATGTCATTTTCGGTCTTTTCAGACATGAATAAATAGGAAAGAACCTATCAATCCATAAAATACTGCATAAATTAGGATTGTTTCATCCCACTCTGATCTTGCTTCGGTGGAAATGGCGTACTAAGTGATGGAATTTTCCAATTCTGATGTCATTTTAGGTCATTCTGCACTCGAATAAACAGAAAATAAGCTTTCAATCCAGAAAATATTGCAGAGATTTAAATTCGAGCCCCCCCCTCTTTTCCCTGAAAAGAGGGGTATTTCTGCGCGACCGATTTTGGATATGTTAATAAGCAAATTTTCTGAACATTTTGGTGCCTAAACATTTCTGTTGTTCAAATGCCAAGGTTTGGCCTTTTTTCCGTAATTTTATTGGACTATCAGTGGAATAATAAAGCTCATAAAAGTTGATTCTCGAATTGCAAACCATGGAACAGCAAAATTTATAAACCAGCAATCTAAGATTATGAAATCAGATCTCGATCATCAATGGGAAGGCATATTTAAAACTCAGACTATGAATTTAAAATTGAGTTTGCCAGATGAAAAGACCTAAGCTCTAAAAACTCTACAAATTTATCCTTTAGGAAAATTTATTTATCATTTTGCTTATGCTGCTGAAAGTTTTGAAATATATACGTCCAGAGCCTTACTATCAGTTTTGCATGTAGTTACTATTTTTGGTCTATCAAACTTAGTTCCATTAGTGAGAACTATAATGCAAGTTGTGTCTAGGCAAATGGTGGGACATAGTATTGTCCATAAAAAGTTGTCTTCATTTTCATAAAAAAGCTGACTATAAGACCATCATTTTCAAAAATGTTATGTGATTTCAATAGATTGTTGATAATTCTGTACACAACTAGTGGAAAAATATTTTTTGAGGCAGTTAGATGGACCGACTATTCAGTTGGTCCTTATAACTGAAAACAAGGACAACACTTTAAAAAAGAAACATGCACTTAATTTATCAGATTTATTTTTGTCCTAGCAAGGTATTGTAATTAAAAATCTTTATTCAGTTTCCCAAATGAGGAAAACACTGAAAAGAATTTGACCAGGTAGATGGCACGGCTACGAGATTTTTTGCCCATTCAAGGTTTTGTCTCTTTCCACAAATTTCTATTTGAGCCGACATTTTAGAGAAGAAAACAACGAATGACGTAAAAATCAAATAGTTTAGTGAAATCCTGCCAAACGATTGAACTTTAACATTTATTATCAGCTTCGTCTTGATGGTCACTATCAATTAAAACTAAAACAGAAATTCTGGGAATTGTCTATTTGACATAACTGGTTCAACTTTGGCTAGATTTTTGTAATAGATCCAAAAAATTCTGGTCTATTTCAATGGTTTGAAGGTGCACTCAATTGATTTTGTCGTATTTTTGGGGCTGTACCCTTAGTTTCGGTGATATCAACACTGTAGCTAGAAAAAGCCTTTTTGAGTGGCCATATTCCGTTTCTCATTTTGCAAATATGTATTTCCGGTTCAAATGTGGTCGTGTATGTCAAGCTAGTCAATACTGCTTCTTTTTCAACGATTTATAGAACTTTAATGTTGGAACTGGCTCTTCCTCCTCCTTCTTGCCTTTTCATTCCCTACTTTTCACTCGGTGGGGAGGAATAAAATTTCTAAACCTAAAATTTTTCAAGGGATAGAGTTTCTTCGAAAAATCAAGGGAACTACATGCCCTGCTCCACTCTGTGTGCAGGTATGGAACGATAGCCTTCAGATATTGTTAGATTAGGAAAAACACATTGAGGTCACAAACAAATTAAAATAAAAAAATTATTAAACTTTCTAACTAATTTTAAGGTTTTCAAAAGATTCACGATGGACAATATAAATACAAACCTAAGAAGAAGTTGAATTGATCAGCCAAAGGAAAAAGTTTAATATGGGAGTTATAAATAAAAACTGAGAAAAAAATTGAAGTAGTGCGCTTAAGAAAAAGTTGTGCAAATACCACTAAAGTTTTCTATGCTAGAAATCTCTAGGAAGAAAGATATATCGCTATAACCAGTGATAGATATGTAGTGACGGCATGTACCTAGGTTCTTTTAAAGAGGACTGATAAATGGAATAAACTACAAGTTTTTAAAAATTCAGCAAATTTTCCCGGCATTATTTCAATAACGACGTTCCATCCTTATTTCAGAGGATATCACTGATGAACAGCTTGGCATCACCGTTCGTTTTGAAGAGGAAGATGCTGAAGAACAAGGAGGAGATGAAGGGCAGGTTGTCAGCGAAATTCGAGATGAAGAAGAAGAAGAGGAAAGGGAAGAAGAGGAAGAAGAAGAGGATGAGACTGAAAAAGAAAAGATAACTGCTAAGATGGTAATTTGGCATCATAGATTTTGTATAACCCTTGGATGATGCGTTTTAAAAAAAAAGATACATAGTAAAAATTCTCTAACGGGTAAAATATCCATATTGCGTCATTCAGGCACGTAGAATGCATAAAAACAATTCTATGGAATCAAGGGTGCAACAAAAAGAAGTTAGAAGCCATTCTCGGCCATCCTTACTCTCTATTCAGTACTGTATGCTAATTGTAAACGTAGTTTGTAGCTTAATAGGGTGGTGTGAACGATTGTGCGTTGTTGATGCACATAATAGGCAACAGTAGAGAATTCAGCAATATTCTTGTCTCATATGTGTATCATCCTAGAGGACTAAAGCTCGGTTCCCTCACAATCCTTAAACCATTCTTTCTCTATATCTCGGATAAGAAATTTAGTTTCAGCTTTCTCACTGATAAGAGAAACACAGACAAATTCCTTTGTTCGTGACTAAAATTTGTTAGAATCCGTTCAAAGCTACCAGTCACAAAGCTAGCACTTTTCAAAGCGTCCATACGAAAGCCCTGATGAAAGCAATGAAAACGTCTATTCCGTTTTCTTCGGACTCTATAGACAATTTTTACATGTGAATCATAATTTTTTTTGGAATTGTTCAATGAATCATGAGAATGATTTATAATTGGAAGAATGGTAATATTGAAACCTCACCTCCAAATTAACGATAAAATATAACCACCTGATAGTTGATTGATTACTTCCTGTTAATTAAAGATTTTTTTTTCAAAATAAAATTCCCAACATTTTGCCCTGCTTGGCTCTCCAAAATTCAAATGTTCCCTGTGTCTTTATGGTTTCCAATTGAATATACTCCCCATAGTTATAGGCCCCGCTCGCTTTATGGTTTCCAATTGAATATACTCCCCATAGTTATAGGCCCCGCTCGCTTTATTTGCGAAGTCTCTGAAGCAGATAGATATCACCTTTCTGATGCACTCTAATTTAAATAAATTATAAAGATTGCAGGCTATTCAAAGTATATTTTATAGACTATACAATGAAAACATCCATTGTATGTCATATCATTCAGATAGTGTGCTTTGTTTTGTATATAATGTCACTTACGAATTTGAAAAACGGATCATAACGCGTTATGTACAGTTCTTTACAGGACTGTGTAAAATTGAAGAATGTGTTCAATTTATTTGGAAGGAAAAATATGACGAAGTACGGTACTGACTGTATAAAAAATACTATTGATCTTGAAGCAAAGTTAAATCAATTCCTTTGTTTTTCTCTTCTATTCATACGGTTTTCTTGCTGTTTTTCTTTGCTGTTTAATGCCACGATAGGGTTTTCTAATGCTAATACTTCTACAAAGTAATTGGAACGTTAGGCTACATGAGGCCGACGCACTGATGAATACCTCCTTTGTCCCAAATGTATGTAGTATTTCCTTTCGTCACTTCTTAAGAAATATCCTAAGATTGTTAGTAAGTTTTGTAATTTCAGCCTTTTCCAATTAAGGTAGCACCCAATCAGTACCAACAGTAGGGACTGTAGGGTACTTGTATCTTTTTTATCCTAATTTTACCCTAACCTGCCTTTCCAAAAACTAACCTGACAAGTATGTGTCCAATAAGAGAGTCATTCATACTCCTGCCATTTACCCGTGCCCCAGCCATTTAAACATTTGCCTCTCAATTACTTGGACTATCTGTCTTGGCGTAGGGTGCTTTTATCTTTTTAACTAATCGGGGAATCCAATCAGTCCTACCCAATATAAGGGTTTTTACGTTTGAACTGTAGACTGCTTAATTAAATAGTCCCAGCTCCAACATCATCAGTTGAAGCGTAAATGTTAAACTACACGAAAACCCTTTACTGATATGTATAAGTTAATTATATGGTAAATAATTCACCGTGATTATTGTTTTTTTTAAGCCGGTGAGCCTATTGTAAAATAGAGAAATTTTTTTCTTTATTTATAATTGGAACTGTCAGGTAGGGTTTAGGTTTGATCCTTCCGGGTCATGTGCTAGTGATTATGAACTTTTTGATCCTCTAAATCTACATTTTGTAGTTAAACGACAATGGTAAGAAGAAAGAAAGGTTGCTTTTACCCTCAGAAATTGATGCATACTGGCTGCAGAGAGAATTGAATAAACTATATCATGACCCAATGGTATCGCAACAAAAAGCGTCTGAAGTTCTTGATATTCTCAAAGCGGCAGAGGACGAAAGAGAAATGGAAAATAAACTGGTCATGCTCCTTGGATTTGAAAGTTTTGACTTCATAAAAATCCTCAAGAAACAGCGTTATTTAAGTAAGTAGAAGTTCAGTAAAACTTAAGCGGAAAAGAAAGTCCTAGTTTGGTCCAGCGGAATGTTTATCCGGCTTTTATTTATTTACTTTTTCTCAAATTACTTTAATGTTGTGAGTAAGGTCTTGGCTAAAATAAGTTTTTATTCGATTTTTGGTGAGTTTGGCATGATTATTTTGTTTCTTTCATTCTTCCTAAAATTCCCTCTAATAAAACATTTCCACTCTGTACTATATAAAAAACTGTCTTTTCTAATTTCAGCCAACTGCTTATTAAATGGTTTGTTATATTCTCTAAATTTTGTCTCCTCTACGTCCTTTTAAATTTTTCTTACTAAAGTTCTTAAACTCTGGTTTTTTCGTATTCTATGCTTGTTATTTATTTAATTCATTTATTTGTACTGTAATTATTTCTTCCTTTATTTGCTTAATAATATGTGATCCTGTCATTGATCATTCAACGGTCTAACTAGCCTGTTAAATTTAGGTAGGATAACGACTCTTCAGAGCATCGAAGGCACATAGGGCGTAGAATCGACGTTGTTTAAGTTTTTTTTTTTTTGATATTTTTTTTTTTTGTGTTTTTTTTTTTTTTAGGATAGGTAGTAGGCCTGTCATCCAACCTTCCGGCATTGGAAATTGCACCTCGGTACCCATATTGCCAAGTAGATCATCAATCCTTTGTCCTACGACACGATGTTAATTTTTGTAGCATTGCTGATAAACATTTTATTTTGAAAAGTAAATGGAGTAAATCAACTGTAGTTGACGAAAACAGAAAACAATGATTAGATAATGAATTTAATCGTTGTTGAAATAAATTAATTGCTGTAAAAAACTAATTGTTTTAAAAATTGTTGTTTTGCAAACACGTATGGGCTTCAAATCATTTTCTAGTAAATTATAAACAATAAATTTGAAGAATAATGTAAAGGGACATAATATGGTCATTTTGCTAATATTTATGAAAAGATGAGGATTGTGTAATATTTGACAAAGGACAGCTAAATAGGAAAAACTGTAAGAAGTTAAGCCTTCTTATAATTTTCTTATAGTTTTTCTGGTCTGTAAGAAAAAATTAACAATTACCATTAATACATATAATATATTCCTGTACAGTTATTCATCGAGGCCTCTCCCCCTCCCCCTTCTTCGCTTCACTGCTGTTTAGTCGAGTTTTCAGCTACATTTTTGCAAATTTGTTGATAGACAAAAAAGCGTTTGTTTACAAATCTCTCGATCAAAACACAAAGAAAGAAAAAACAATGGTTGTCACAATACTAGCCAACCCCCTCCCTCCAAAAATTTTTGATCCACCGCTGAATAATATAAAGAATAAACTAAAGGTTAGAATATTATGTTTAAAAACTTCAGTAAAACTTCTAACGACGCGTACAAAATCTGTAGCTGGATAAATAGAATAAATGAATAAATAGTTATGGAGAAATAACTGATGGAGAATTAACTGTAAGTAGCAGAAACTCAATAGTTTCTTTGCTATTTTATGAACTCAAGTCTAATTTTTTGCTGTGGCTGAAACATTTCAGCAGTTAATCAGTACCCGAAGAAAAAGAATAAAAGAATTGACTCACAGAAAAAGTAAAGCCAATTCATAGACTCATTTTTATGAAAAATTGACTCATAGACATAATGAACCGAATTCACAAGCACGGTTTTGGTCCATTGTTTTCATCTTTTACCAGAATACTATCATCGTCACCATTAGAAAATGGTATACTGGTCTAATGGTAGACTGTATGCTGGTCTTTTAAATTTGCAAATGAAAGCAAAGGGCTCACTACAAGGCTGCATGCTGATTTTTTTCGTGGTGTGGCGGGGTGAATTCTAAGAAACGCTGAAAAGAGGCAAATCTTATGAAAAATGTGTTTTATTGATGTGTTAAATTTTGTTCTATTTTATCACCTAATTTCTGGTCTCTTTCCAAAGTTACTCTTACAGACTTAATTGACTTAAATGGATATTTTTTTAAAAATATATTCGATTTTTCTGTTTTTAGTTCTTTATTGTACTCTTTTGAACATGTGCGAGTCAGAAGAGGACAAAGAGAAAATTCGAGAAGAAATGAAAAGTAAAACAGTAACCGCCGCCATCTTGAGGCAGATAGAAACTGGATCAGCCGAAACTGTTGTTGAAAGTGAATCCGCAAAAATGGCTCGCCAGAACAAAGAGCTTGGTATAGGTATGTGTTTTTCTTTGAATAGTTCCCCATTTCTACCAGTGTAGTCTAATAAAAATATAAATTTTCATATTGTAAAATTTACTCAAAGCTAGCAGACTTGAGGCCTATGCCCTCCCCCTTTCTGCCATTGTAATCTAGTAAATATATAAGCTTTTATATTGTAAAATTTACTTAAGGCTAGGAGATTTGAGGCTTATACCCCCCCCCACTCTGCCATTGTAATCTAATAAATATAAAAAATTTTGCATTGTAAAATTTACTTAAAGCTAGGAGACTTGAGACTTATCCCCTCCCCCCTCCACAATTGTAATCTAGTAAATATATCAGCTTTTATAAAACAAAATTTACTTAAAAGCTAGGAGACTTGAGGTTTATGCCCCCCCCCCCCATTTCTACCATTGTAATCTAATAAATGTACAAATTTTATATTATAAAATTTACTTAAAGCCAGGAGACTTGAGGCTCAACATGAGATTCAACTTGAGACTCAGCTCTATCTATCTACCGATTTATATTTTTAAGTCTATTTGATTTTGCCTTTTTTAGATTGAAAAATATGTCAGAAACTTGCAAAAACAGGAAACAATCTGTTTTTAAGTAAGTTTATATCTTTCTCTAAGATTTTCTTTTAATATCATAAATACTGACGAACACCTCACTGCCTTTCCATCATGTAGAACAAGAGAAGATAACGAGGAAATTTGTGAAGACAGTGAATACAAGCCATACAGATATTCCGGCCATATATGCAACAGCCGTCATCAGCGAAATACAATATGGAACAAATAAAAAAAAAACTTACTCAAATCTTGTTGATATTTTTTTTTTTTTTTAACTAAATTATAAGTAGATTTTAAAACAGTCTTAGATTTTGTGAGTCTTCTTAAAATTTCATGATTTTAATTTTGAAATTTTCTAACAATGAGATTCGAGTAAGTTTTTTTTTTTTTTTTTTTTTTTTTTTTTTTTTATATATAATGTAATTTGCTGATGACGGCTATTGCATATATATCCAAAACATCCGCTTAGCTTGTATTCATTGTGTTCTAAATGTTGAAGAGATCTGGTAAATTAAATTTTAGTTACCGCTATAAGGGTAATTACAATCACAAATTTCTATCCCTGTCGTCCCAATTCTCTCTAAAGTTTTGAAAACAGTTTGGAAGAAAAGAAAGATAAGTGTGCGAACCCAGATTAGAATATTTGAAGTCACATTGACGACGGTGGTCAAGTATGGTTCTGAAGGGGGACCGCTCCGAAAAACGGAGAAGGACCTGCTAGAAGTGTTCCAGAGAAATTGCCTACGGATTGTTTTGGGTACCCGACATATCCTCCCGTACCTCAGTGACAAAATTGGTATCTGTTTACAAGGCCTCTTGAAAAACTAAGAAACGTCAATACTATGCCCGTGATTTGAACATCCTAGTAACGTGGTTAAAAAAATCATCACCCCAGAATTTTGTTCTTCCTTGTTTTTTCATTTCTAATGCTCTTCAAATTGTTTCCATGCTATTTTAAAAATCTTTTAGAAGTGTCTTGAAATATCTCTATAATGCCCTTAAGTATTTTTGTCTGAAAGTTATATCATTAAGATATTGCAATTCCTGAGTCATCTTCAAATAACTTCTCTTCCTCACTTTATGTTTTGCTTTTTTCAAAACGCGTTTTCAGATTTTCGATTACTTTAAACTTGAGTTCGTTCTCTAAAGGGTTGCTTAGGAAGCAGCAACCATGATCTTCATCATGTTTTTAAATGTCTTAATAATATATTTAGAAAGTCTTTGAGGTGCTTTATAACGTCTTTAAATACCACTATAATGTTTAATGTTTTTAAGAAATGTCTTAAAATAATGTCTTGAAAATTAGTGCCTTTACTAAATGTCATTTGGTGGTCCCGACGTTCAAGAATCACTAGACCACACATCTTGTTTAACATTCCTTGTTTCGCAGTGTTATTTAAATCATCTCTTGCCCCATAAAGCGAGCCAAAGGAAAGTGAACATATATAGGGGAGACCGGGGCATTGTGGACACTTTTTTACAGGATTGCGAATAACTTTTCAGTAAGACTTTTTTTGCACATCTGATTCTACATACATTAACTTCAGTATGTTAGCTATATTTGAGCTATTCATAACAAACTTGTGCCTCTTAACAGATTCTCATGGGAACCGATCAAACGAAAAGTGGCAAAAGTGTCCATATACCTGGATTCCCGGGGTATAATGGACACTTGGTATGGGTATTTCGGACACTGATGTCCATTATACCCTGGGTTGCTAAAGTCAGAAATTGAAAAGTAAAACTCAGAAGTAAAAAAGAGAGTAAAAGAGAAGCACAAGAAATCAGAAAGGGAAGAGTTTTATTAAAAATGTCTCGATTATATATAACAACTAGGTATGCAGTGACAACTTAGGCAACATTCAGCTGTAGACTTTAATTCAACTCAGTTGTCGAGCTGTGGTACGTTAAGCAATCACTACTAATTGTTATCAAATTAGGACAAGTTTAATTAACAAACAAGCAGATCTGCCTGTCGCATAGTGCCACCACTAAGTAATGGAAGCCCTATGTTCATTTTGATGCTTGCACTGCCCAATGTAAAAATCTGATCTGTTCTCGTAAACTTCAGGAAAGGCTTCCAATTGGAGTATTCCAAATTAAAAGCTTCCAAAGTCTTTTCAAATGGAGTATTTCATATTAGTCTTCCTCCTGTGAAACTATATTTCCCAACTGAGTAGGTTGAGATTTTCCCTATTTTCCCCTCTAATACAAGTACATAGTCACCAGTTTTTATTTTTTCAAAATCAATATCTCCACAACATCTGCATGCATGCTTTCATCATCTGAGTCACTTAGATGAAATTCTTCTTCCATTTCATCCTGACTACTCTCTATGGTGTCAAAACTCAGGGTTTTTTCCCTTTTTTCTTGCTAATTTTTGCCTTGTTACTTCTCACTTTTTCTTTCCCTTAACCATTGCTATTTGTTCAGCGAAGTCTCATCAGTTGATTTCTGACATATTTGTCAGTGACTACAAAGATTTTGGTCCTTTTGCGGTAGGTAATATTTTTTCTGGCACTGGCTTTAGGGTGAGGAGAAATCTGTTCAAGGGAGATATTTGGGCATACAGGCATTTCTTATAGTAGTTCTGAAGATGCACAAGATGATTTGCGTGGTTTACACAGGTAATTTTTTTAATGAGGATTAATTCTTGGATTGGCTGGTGATGCACGATTAGAAACATAGGAACTCAAGAATTCGTCATCCGTAAAAATACGGTTGAAGGGATAGACTCCAGAAACTCTGAAGCCAGACTGAATATTCTTCGGCGTGAAAGCCTGTTGAAAAGTAGTGCCAAGCAATTCTTTAATATTATCAATCTTGATGAGCCGACCAGGATGGTTAAGTATCCACGCGTCGGCAGCTCTATTGTAGTAAGCTTTTAATGGTCCAAAGACAGATCTATCCGAGGGCTGAAGCTTGTGACTTGTGTGTGGTGGGGTAGTAAGTATTACAATTCCATTCAATTTAGCATATACCACTGATTCCGGGCTGATATGGCTTGCATAGCTGTTCATGATTAATCAGACTTTTGAGACAAAACTACATTGTATGGGCTTGCGATAGTGTTTAAGAAATTCTGGGAAAGATTAAACTGTCATACATTCGCTTACATAAGCAGCACCTTTTGTGCCAGTAGGGGCACCAGAGACCATACTATCTTTGAAGTGAACACGCAGAAGGACTATAAAGGGGAGAGTCGCTACATCTTTAGCACTAATTACACAACATACTGTTACAAGCTTACCCCTCTCGGCTGATGATAGTTGACCAACTTGCTTAGCAACTTATGGAGCTAAAACTTTCTTAGGATTCTGCAAAGTTGTAAGACCAGTTCATCAACCCTCCATACAGCATAAGCTTCAAATTTATCCTTTTCTAACAAAGCTGAGTAATTTTCAAAAAACTCATTGACTGTTTTTTGATTGAATGCTGTTGCCCGAGCAATGCTTATAACTTAAGAAGAACGGATAGATACACTTGGGTTTCTTTTCAGAAAGGATATAAACCAGTCTCAGTCAGCAACAGTATTAGTATCCAGCTATCTAGAATCTTTTTCCTGCTCACTTTTGCAAACTGGGGGACGAGAATTCTATATTGTTTTAGGTGGCATCCATAGTGTAGCTTACTAGCTTTTGTCAGATAATTAGCTAGATTGTTTTCTTAAATACCAATTAATGTTTTTTAATAAGCTTTAAATAACTTTGGTTCCTTACTCTCAAGTTCATTTAAAGGCACTTCCTTCCAAAGTTCTACCCATCTTATCAGGCTTGCTCAAGGAATGTTGAGTTTCTTTGACGTTTCCTTCTTAGAAACACCACTGTGAATCATTATCAAAGCTTCTTTAATTGTATTTTAGTCTGTTACGCACCTGGTTGACTTTCTTCGTTAATTTCTTACCACATGAAACAGAATTATCTATTATATTCTTGATCTGGTGTGGATTTTGCTTCTATCAGGGCATGATGGACACCCTTGTCCATATTACCCTTGTCTTTGGTGTCCATATTGCCTCTTAATAGGTAACAATAAAAAATTAAAATATGTCCTCTCCACGAAGTCTCACTTTAAATTGCAAGTATTCATTGTTTATCCTAAATAGTACCCTCTTAAAATTACCTTAAAAAAATTATGAAAGTGAATGCTGCTGGCTGAAAATCTTAATTCAGTGAAAACAAAGAAATTTACTTCACTTTTGAAAATTCCAAATTTATGCTCTCAGAAATGAATGCGTATTCCAAACGACAGAAGTCATATACCACGTGTCTCTACCATTAACGATTCCTATTTTGACTATAATGACTTTAATCTAGAGTCACCTGGAGTGCATAGGAGTGGGGTGTCCATATTACCCAACTGTCATTATTGCCCCCGTCTCCCCTACTTTATAAAAGACCACAATAATGAGTTTTTTAGCCTCCTCTCAGTAATTTTTTTTTAAATAGCGCTTTTAGGCATACATTCGAAAAATATTCATTACTTTGTAGAGAGAATCATTTGAGTATTTACTGAAGTTGATACTCCTTGATGCATTGAAACAAATGATACCATAAGTAATCTATTGAAATGTGTATATTAGGATTTATAGGTTATGGGAATAATTTTTTATTTTAATTTTTTTCTAGTATGTAACTTGTTTCTTAAAATCTTAGTATGTTGATCATTACTAATTGTCGAACATCCTCAACTTCTATGTCAATAAAGCGAAAGATTCGGCTATCTTACTTTATGTCCGAAATGTTTGGATAACCCAGAGTTCATCTACTTTTTTGTACAGCATTTCACCGTCAGTAAATGTAATGAAATGAAAATATAAAAATGGCAGAACAAATTTTTAAATTAAAATACCGAAAAAAAATTATTTTTATCAACGGAAAAAGAAAAAACTTGCCTGTGAAGTTAAAAACATTCAAGAAAATAAAAAAGAGGTAAATAAAGGCTATACAACATAGGAAAGAAACAAAAGAAACTCAGATATAATTTTTTTTTTTTTGTAAAAGTTCTTATAAAAATCCAGTACGTTCCCAAAAACGCTATACAAACCCAATCAAAATGTATATTATGGTGTAGGTTCGAACAGTTGAAATTTGCTTCTAATACGAAATTCTAACAAAATGAAATTATCGTTTTTTGTATACATCTAACGCATAACCTAGATCAACACAACTCAAACAATTAAAGTAAGAAGCGGTCAAAAACCGTGTAATATATTTGCTTATAGATTCATTGGAAGTTTAGCAAGAATAAATCAATGTTGGACCAGTCATTCTGAATTCAAGTTGGTAAACAAGTTAGACATGGAAACCTCCTTCAATTCTGAATATATGTTTATGCGATAGGATTGTATCAGTTGCTGAAGTTATAAAATCCAAGCTTTATAAATGTCTTAAGATCTTTTCAACGAATCTTTGTTACTCTATCTGTTGTGGGTATTTTCTTCTGAAAATTTTCGTTTTTTCGTGTTGTTTTTGTCAGTTTGTTGTTGTTAAATTTCCAAGACATGAGATTCGATAGCTATAAATATTTCATTGCATTCCTTTCTTCTTTCTTTCAGGAGAAGCACAGTCTGGACTTGTTGAAGGGCAGCGGAAAGTTATTGATCTAGAAGATATGGCTTTTACACAGGGCTCACGCTTTTTGCCAGAAACTCGGTATCCCGAAGGGTCTTACAAACGAATTAGGAAAAGTAATTTTTTTTTAAGTTTATATTTGGCTAGTATTCGTTTTGCTTTCATTATCGCATTTGTGATATTTTCTGTGACCTTAAGACAGAAAAGTGAAACAAAAGTAGCAGTTTCAAAGAAGAGAAGTTTGAATTTATTCTTTTTTCTTGTTTGACTTGTATTTTTTGCTCCAAATTTTTGCCAGTGCTCTCCAAGGTGTTAAACTCTTTCATGAGGAGCCTTCATGTTTTTCTTAGAGCAAAATTTCTGTAAATATTTTCCATCAGTCTGATTATAAATCCCTCTGACTTCCATCACTAGTTTTTCTTAAATTTGAAAATTAAATTGCAATTAAAAAAGTTCTCAAAATTTGTTTTCCAGAAAAAGTAGAGAGAGGAATTAAAACCTAATACATGCATGAATAAAATCCTAGAATAAGTCAAACTTCAAGCGAACTGAACATACTGGGAATAAATAAATGGCCCTTGAATCGAAAAAAAAAAATTAAAATGAATTATAAAGTAAAACTTAAAACGAATAGAAATCAGCACAAGAGTGGGTCAAACTCCCCCTTAAACCCTCTGAAGGTGACATTTCCGCTTTTCTGACAATATTTTGAGCAACTCATTTTTATATGAACATTGAAAATTAAAGACTACTCAAACTTTCAGGGATTCTTTTTTTATGTGTCAGTATATCTGAAACAATAACTTTATTTTCATTAGTCTAATATGCAGTAAATTTTCATCTATGTTTCTCCCTTTTTGATCCATTTCTTTTTATTGTGATTTTCAAGTCATTTGTGAATCATTCACTTATTTGACAGTTCAACAAATTTCTTAAGAAAGCTAAAAAGACAACATCAAAAAGTACAGATTGTTTTTTTTAATGTTTTGTTTAGATTACAACTTTGTTTTTCCTTTGAATGAAACGGAATAAAAAAAAAAAAATAGAGACGAGAAATACATCCTTTTAACATAGCAAAGCAAAATCAAAAGTCACAAGTTTTTTCTATCTTTCTTGTAAACTCGATTTGCTTATTTTGTGTGTTCTGATCAGAACCACCGGAAAAATACTATGAAACGCAATGCTCAAAATATTGAGCGTTTTTAACAAAATGCAAATTACATTAGTTTAGGTGGTCGAAGGGGCGGTAGCCCCACTCTTGTTTCTTCCATTTTTGTTCAATTTTAGCTTGACTGGATTGTTTTATTTAATTTGTTTTTAAAGTTTATTTATTCATACAGTGGCTTATAATTCATTAATTGATGGAAATTTTTAGCATTGTGTTATTCGAAATTTCACACTATGTTTTCTTTCAATGGTATGTTTTTCGTTATTCATGCTAATGTGGGTATTTTGTTTAGACTATGAAGAAATTCATGTGCCAGCAATGAAGCCAAAACCCCTAGCTGCTGATGAATCATTGGTACCAATATCGACTTTGCCAGTTTATGCTCAGCCAGCTTTCGAAGGTTTCAAAACATTAAACAGAATTCAATCTAGGATTCACAAGTCTGCGCTTGACAGTGACGATAATCTGCTCATCTGTGCGCCAACGGTAAGTTCAATTACAAATCAAACAATTCGTGGCATCGAGCTGAAAGTAAGCAGTGACTCTGGTCAATAGTAACCGAAACTCTAAATCTGCTAATTCCAAATATATAAAATTGATTAAGTTTAATGTTACCCATAAAATTTTACGGACCTGCGAAAATTTTCCTGATTTTCGAAAAAGGGAGGAAACATACCCAGAAAGGGCAGTGTTTCTGATGAAAATCACGCCTTTAGAATCAGTATATCAGAGAACCTCGCTATAGATGTTTCAAGCTCCTATATATCAAACTGTAGAATTTTGATTTTTTTTTTCTCAGAAGAAAGATCAAGGAGTGATCGTAAAAAGCGAGGAGTCGAGGAGTGGGTGTCTCTCCTCATATACGGAATAATTTTCGTTCGTTTTAAGTTTTAATGTTGCTCCTTACTTTTTGTTTAAAAAAAAATTATTATCCAATTGCCTATAAATGCAGCGTGCAATAGAGCGTGTATAAAAATATTTTAAGGAAAAGAGTATGGTTTTAAATCTAGAGAAGTCAGCAGTATTGGTTGTTGCAAGGGGGGCTAAGTCATCTGAAGAAAATTTTAGTTACGGGAGGGAGTTATGAAAGTAGTGAAAGAGTATGGTTACCTAGGCTTTAGACTTGTTTCAAATGGTAAGTGGACAAGAAACATAGCTCTAATGTCAAGTAAAGGTAAAAGTTTAACTGGTATATTTTTAAAGAGTTGTATAAAGGATATAGGAACAAGGGATATCAAACTACAAAAGCGCATTTTCGCAAGTAGATGAGAACCTGCTATATATTATGGGGCAGAGATATGGGGACACCAAAGGGGGATGGAAATGGAGAGGATACAGCTATATTATTTTAAAAGATTAATAGGGTTAGATAAGAAGTTTAATAGCATTGTTATAAAGGGTGACCTGGGTCTTTTTAGCGGTTAGTACGCATGGTAGGTTATTGGGAAAAAAATTGTTGCTATGCCAGATTATCGGTTAACACAAAATGCTTTCAGTGAAATGTTATTGAACAAAAGAAAGATTCTTGGCCTGCGCAAATTAAGAGTATAATAGACAAATATGGGCTATCAGGCTGGTGGAATGACGGCATTGAACCAGGAGTGGAAACAGAATTGATTGCAAAAGCTGTGGAAAAAGTGCTACAAGATCAAGAGATCCAGGTTTGGCAAGAAGACAAGGTTAAAACACAATCACTTGGGATGTGTAGAAAAATTAAAAAAACCTGGAGAGAAGAACTATGTATAGGATTTGGGCTCCAAATTGATACTTTAAAATGAGTCTTATCAGTAAGAGGGAATTTTATGCCGCTTGGTGGGAGAAGGAAGTATTTAGGGACGGTTAAGGTACGGAGTGGTCCCTTCTCTTGTCCGATGTGCGGGGAGTCTGAAGATTTAGAACATTTTATGTGTTATTCTGAGGACCTGAAGGGACTTACTTAGAAGGGAAATTTTTGGGAGGGATGTCATGGATAGAAGGTGTTTAGAAAACAAAACAGTAAGTAGTTGCAAACTGGATATTAGAAATTTGGGAAATTTTCTTGGTGTGGGGATGAGACATAGGAAGGGTTTCTATCGTAGTGTGATTTTCTAAAGTGTTTGAACTTATTATTATGTTTTATGCGTTTTGTTGTATTTGTATTATCCATGGCCCATTTGGCTTTTGTGAGAAATATATCTATATCTGTATAGCCAAGATTAATTTAAAATTATACTCGTATCTCTTAACATTTTCCGTAGTTCAGATTGCAGAGTAGAAAAGGCCAGATTTTTAGTTGTCCCCTGCAATTTATGAATGATTAACTACTTTTAGGTGAAAATAAATTTTTATTTTGATCTACAAAAACTTTGGTCCTTTGTCTGATAATAAAAAAAATATGGTAAGACTGCAGAACATAATTAAATAAATGTGAAGGTCTTTTCATCATGCAAACAAAGGAAGAATTTTCTAATTTTTGTTTTCAATAGCGAAAAGGAAGTGACAGTTGAGTTTATTTCGATTGTGATAGCAACAATCTTCATGAGCGTATAGAAATCATTAAAGAAATTAAATTATCACACAAATCAAATAGTTTCTTATCTTGAGCTGACCTTCCCTTTTTTAGTCAGACAAATTCGTCGCTACAGTGGCATCAATTGGGAAGGGGGAAATATGACCCCCTCCCAATAGATTTTTGAAAAATACCTTTTTTGAAGGGTATATTCATTAAAGAATGCATTTTATTAAATAAAGGTATTTTCCCTTTTTGATATTTTAATTGAAAAATTAAAGGAAAAAACCACAAATTGGTCCCCCACCTTGGTTTTAAAAATATATTTTGCCCAAGTTGTCTTGAATTGACGCCACTGCGTCACTGATGACCATTGTTGTTGACTAATTCAAATACTTGAACGTTCTTTTGTCCCCTCCACCGTCTTGGAAGGAAACGGCCTCCATCTTTCATTAATTTTGCTTTTTAAGTTATAAAATAGCTAAAAGTGAAGAATTAAATTAATCAATGGCCTACTTGAAAAGAATTTAATTAAGAGCAGAATAAATTTGACTGTTTATTTAAGGAATTATAGTTTAAGTTCGATAATTATCTTAATTGAGAAATTCCCGTTAGAATTCGCTGCTAAATTTATTTCGAGTTAACTTTACAGTGGTTAAAATTTGTAATTTTAAGAATGCAAACGAACCATTTTAATACGGTTACTGCTACAGTTCCAGCAGTACAGAGAAAACAAAAAAGACCTACAGCAAGGCACAAGTTTTTGGTTGAATATTGTTCAAATGGGTAAGAATATTCCTCTGGGGCAGAACTACATTTAGCCCACCCCCCACCAACCCGGCTGTTCATTAATAATGGCTTAACCTGACTTAATTGGGCCCACATTTCTAATTCTGGTCCTTTGGTTATTTTAGTATTCGTTACATTTTGAAATCTAGTTGCTTCGAAGTGCTTAGAGAAGAAACGGAGCGCTAACATTAATTCAATTCAATTTATTCAAATAAAAATGAAACATACCACCAATAATAAGAAGGATCCTGGAAGCGAACTTGTTGAGGACCATAAAAACAAAAAATTGAAAATGAAGAAGTGAAAAAAAAATATTAGAAAAAAGAAAGAGAAAACATGGGTAAATTAAAGCAAATTGATTAAAAATTTAGAAAATTATAATATCAAAGTTTAGTAACATTGTTATACAGCGTGCGAAAACTTTGCGATAGCTCGCTACTGGAGGGTATTATATTCCATTGAAGTATAGATTTATAAATGGGGGATCGCTTGGAGGAGCTAGCGACACACTTGGGGACAATAAAGGAACGGTTGGATGAACGGAGACAGAGGCATTCAGAATTATTACAATTAATATAAGATAATAATTGGGGAGGAAGATTTTTATGGTAAGCGGAGTATGCAAAGTATAGATATAATTTTTTAATGATTTGTTCAAAAGGGATAATACCAAAATCGGAGTACAAGTCCTGGGTGGGATATAGTCGGGGCAGCCGAAAAACTGCTTTGATGGCACGGTTTTGGGTAGATTTTAATTTATTGGTAACTGAAGGATAAGTGTTGCCCCAAACAGATCCGCAGTATGAGATATATGGGTAAATAAAAGAGTAATAAAGGGTGACAACGACATCAGGAGGAAGAAAATTATTCACACGATTAATCATACTTACCTGTCGCAAGATTATGGCTCTGATGTAGGAAAAATGTGCTGCAAATGATAGGGAGGAGTCTATGTGGACACAAAGAAACTTGGCAACTTCGACCTGCGGAAGGAGATTGGTGGAATATTTTAGGCCAAGTGCTTGTTGAGCTTCATTTTTTTGTAAGGGATCGAAATAATACAAACTGACTTTTCTTGCTGTTAATGGTCATGCAGTAAACGAGACACCACTGCTGTACTCTATTCAGAAGGATTTGAGTAGAGGTGACGACGGATGGTAAATTAGGGCCGGTGATGAAAAAGTTGCTATCGTCAGCAAAAAGTACTTGGTGGACTGGTGGACCCAGGTCTGTAACCAAATCATTAATATAAAGGAGAAAAAGTATTGGACCAAGAACAGAGCCCTGCGGGACGCCCCTCCGGACAGGTAGGGGATGTGAGGTCATGCCGCCCAGACTCACACTCTGTACTCTACCAGAGAGATAAGAGCCGAACCATGAGAAAGTAATTCCACGAATCCCTATGTTCTTGAGTTTACTTAATAAAACACAGGGATCAACCATGTCAAAGACCTTAGAAAAATCCAGAAATAAGCCCAATACAGTATTTTTAAGGTCAAGTTGGGAACGTTTCAACTGTGTGGCGTCGATTAGTGCAGTTGCTATAATTTGGAACGGATAGAGCAGTTGAAAATTTGGAACGGAAACCATATTCATGAGCAGAAATTAACGAATCTGAAGGATTAATCCCAAATAAAAAGGGAGAAATACGTCGGAAGATAATTTTCTCTAGCACTTTGGATATAACTGGGAGAAGTGAGATTGGACGATAATTACTTATCTCAGACGGATCGCCTATTTTATGAATCGGGATAACAATTGCTGATTTAAATATTTCTGGGAAGACTCCATTCATCATAGACAGGCTTGCTATGTGCACAATGGGTTCACAAACATAGGAAGATACGGTCCTAAGAAGCTTATTACTTATGCCAAAGAAGTCAGGTGTACTACTATTAGAGAGAGATTCGATAACTTGAAGCACCTCTTTACTATCAGTTGGAGAGAAAAACATGGATCTGGGATTCTTGCTAGGGTGTACTGACTCGGAGGGGGGAACAGGAGTTAGCATTTGGAATATTGATGAAATAATTATTAAAAGCATCCGGTACTGAAATTGGGTCAATTAATCTGCCACTGATGTCCTTAAGGTTAATAGGTATAGATCTTGAATTCCTTTTTTTTGGAAGAATTTCATTGATTGTGAACCAAGTTTTTGCAAGTTCACTTTGCAGTGAGAGATTTTTGAATACTAGTAATTCTTTTGCTTCCTGGACGAGTTTAATATATAAGTTTCTGTATTTTTTATAATTAGTTAGGTCAATAACGCTACTGGTTTTGCAAGCTAACTTATATAGGCCATTTTTACGGTATGAAGAGATTATCAGGCTATTGGACATCCAGGGGCGCATATGGGTAGTTTTTCGCTTTGATTTACCGACTGGGAAGGTTGAACTGATAATATCACTCAGTCCCTGTGTAAAACCATTTGTGGCTGAATTAACATCCTGACAATCCAAAACCCTGGACCAGTCAAAGGATTTCAAACGATCCGTGAACCGGTTCATATTCACAATATTATATATTCTATTAGACGTAGGAGTAATAGTTCTAGAGGGTTGAGTAGTTGGTAGGGAGGGTAGGAAGAGATAGATTGGAAAGTGGTCTGACAGGTCAGAGAATGTTATTTTAGAGGACAGGTGGTTTCCCAGGGAAGTGGATACAAAAATGTTATCAATTACTGTAGCGGTAGACCTTATAGGATCAACTCTAGTAGGAAAAAGGATTGTTGGAAGAAGACCACTTGAGCTAAATGTTTCAAAGAAGGTATCACAATCATTATTATTGCTAACATTTAGTAAATTACAATTGAAGTCCCCAAAAACTATTGCCTTCTTTTTTGGTAAATTAATAAAACTAGAAAAGTCATCAAACAGATTACAAAAGAAAGGTGTCGGAAATGAGGGTGGTTTATAAAACAATGAAAAAATAAAAGAATTGTCGTCAACACTTATGTCTACAATTATTGAATAAATGCATCTATTATTTGTAGGTTGCGAGAATAAGGAATCACAGTGTAATAGCCTGGTGAATTTTAGACTTGACCGGATGTAAAGAGAAATGCCACCAGTGGACTTGGTTAATTTTCTTTCAATATGAATAGTTTGAAAGCCAGGGAGGGAAAATTCATTAGTATCATCAATTTCTGAAAGCCAAGTCTCCGTTATTCCAATTACGGCGAAAGGGCAGTATCCGTTAATTAAAATTAAATCTTTAAAATTAGTCCACTTATCTCGTATGCTTCTGATGTTGAAGCAAATTATATTAAGGTTGGTCTCTTTCATTAGCTTAGGTTTCATATATTTTACAAAATCAAAAGTGTCGAGATTTCACAATTAATTTGGTTTATGGGGCTAGCTAAGGGGTTGGTGGGCAAATTATTTTAGTCATCGTAATAGTTAAAAACAACATTATTGCACAGTGATAAATTCATGAGAAACGTAAAATCTTTCATAGTACACCTTTAAGTATCCATTGTGGTACACATTTAAATATCTATTGTGGTTACCCATTTAAATATCCATTGTGGTTACACATTTAAATATCCATTGTGGATACGAACCGATATTTAAATCATGGAACAAAAAATAAAAATGCATTTTCCGTTCTGAACTTAAACATTGAAAAAATGTTTTAGTTAAAGACACATAGCAGGATTTGGGACTGGTATTAGTCGTTTTCTTTAACTTTCTAGTTATTTTTAAAGTAATTTATTGCTGTAAATAATTCTCAGTTTATTACTTTTCACTAGATGTGAGACAAACCGTAGTTGTTTGCTCAGGTTTTGATATGTTTGTAGGGTGCAGGAAAGACTAATGTAGCTCTTTTGACAATGATGAGAGAAATTGGAAAGCATGTCAACCCTGATGGTACTATCAGAGCAGATGAATTCAAAATTGTCTATGTGGCCCCAATGAGATCCCTTGTTGCTGAAATGGTTGGCAGCTTTAGTAAGGTACAAGCCCTATTTTTCTCTTTCTTTTTTTTACCTGTTTTTTCAATTATGTATCTCATTTATTATTCATTTATTTTCCTTTTTTTCTTTTTTTCATCTCTTTAGGGTAGCGAGCCGTATATGCAGATTCCTTATTTTCAAAAAAATTGCTCAAAAGTTAATCTTTTCCAGCTTTCGTAAGTTTATTTATCTATAAATGTCACGAAACAAATTTTTGGTTTATTTGCATATTTGAAGACTGGAGAAATTGACTTTCATATTGTGAGTGCTACTTTGAGTGTAAAATTGATTGTAAACTTCCTCGAACTTGATTCAAAACATATAATGTCAATTCATTAATATTATCAGAAGTAACAGCTTTAATAGCTTTATATGGGATTTTTTGAATTTTTTTATTACATGACACAAAGCTACTTGCCCAAATTAATTGCCAAAATTGATAGGAAATGTACGGGTAAAAATAGCGAAATAAAGCAATCGGAGAATTCTAAATGGAGCTAAATTTTTAACTAAGCTAAGCACTCCCAAAGATCTTGAGAATTTTGAAGCTATACCATTTGATTGCGTTTTCCACGATATATTTTCATCACTCATCAAACCCCAATGCTTTTTTTTTTATCTATGTATACTATTAATTCTAAATTAGTTTCATTGCTACATTTCCGAGAAAATAAAATGTTATTAGTTTTAGTATAATTTGGTGTCAAAAGATTGAAGTCTGCCCACTCAATAAACTCTGCCAATGCCTTTCTCATTTTACCGAAAAGTAGATCAGCTGGAGCAGCTTCAAGTAAAATTAAATCAATAAAGATTAAAAACAAAAGTGGGCCTAGTATAGATCCCTGGGGTACTCTACAGGTTATCTTATTGGCTACAGAAGTTGAACACTCCTTCGCCACAATTTGATTTCAGTTACTCAAGTCGGATGCAAACCATAACAAGCTCTTTCCAGTCACACAGATTTTTTTCCAGCTCAAGTGATAACGGCTTGTTGTGAGTCGTATTTAATGCTTGCTTGAAACCCAGGAATAAAGCAGCTGGGACAATATTTCCCTTTGAACAGGCTTTGCCTCTAATTCTACTTATGGTTGTTCCCCCTTGAAGAGTCAATTGTTCAAACGGCAGGTAACCGAATTTGATTTTCCCTGACAATCCAATTGTGGATCTTGATTTTTTCTCGATAAAGCTGCTATGAGGTTTTTGTATGGGATGTCCAATTGTCAGTATTCTTTTTGATCGAGATTTTTGATTGTTAAATTATAGAAACAATTAAACTGTTCAAGAATTTTTTTTCATATTTCTCAGTAAACTTTCCAAATTATTATCTCCACTATATCATTCCTAAAATCATGCAGCAGAGAAGGGTTCAGTCCACTGGATCAAACTTCAATTGGGATTGGAAACTGCTTTAAAAGACCTGCTAGCTGAAACATGGTTAGCATAGTAATATTAACCTAATATGGAAATAGTGGACAATATGGTTAAAAAATGATATATGGGTTAAATTACTGGTTTTAAATTTGTTTTCGGGTAATTTTTTTTCTTCTTTTTATTTTCTAGACAAGTTAAGTTCTAGATTCTACGATCCTTGGACTTAACATATCTTTTTGGTAATATTAACTTTTATCCGTATAAATGCATTAAAAAGTTTCAAATTAGGTTACGATCTATCCAAGAGGTTGTTATAAAAAAGGGAAAGTAGCCGAGGGATTTGAAAATGTTTCAAAGTACCAGCACATGAGGCAATTTGCAATATCATCAAGCCTTTAAACACGAAAATAGTGTTTCGGTTTCTGATTTTTTTTTATTGTTTCTGAAATCTGTTGAAGGTAAAGGTCATATCTTGCGTAAAGACTTCGGCCAACAAAAGGAATCTCCATGTATTCAATACGTTTATGCCTCATCAAGATCTGCCAATTTTATGCGTAAGTTTCTTAGTTCTGATACAATTTGGGCGAGAATATTCCTATTACAAAACAAAGATAAAATTAAGCACGGATGGTACACAAATCATTTTCGGTTGAAACTGGAAGAACCACATACATGTGTTACCGTCAATGTCCGAAATTGGTGAATGTCGACATTCACCGGTGAATGTCGGAAAGATCTTTTTTTATGCTTGCATTTAGTCAGCGTTGCCAGTCAACTTTTTCAGCTCTGTGCAAGGCTTGATGGTGACAAGTTAGGTTGGGTTAGGTTAGGTTTTTAACCCATTTGTGAGATGTGTGACATAATTTAACCTAAATTTAACGTTTACCATCAAAGCTTGCACAAGACTGAAAAAGCTGATTCGCAAAGCTAATTGAGTCCAAGCAGAGAAAAAGGAATTTCGGAAAATCACCGGTGAATATCGATAATAACCAGATTTGGGACATTCACAGTTACATATGCATAACAGATTAAGGATAGCGATTTATTCTTATTCTTAATAGTTATACCGTTGAATTGATCTGGCTATAAATTTCATTCAGCTTTTTAAATTTAACTTGGGGTTAAATTAAATTTAATTAATTAGTTTCATATCAAATCATTTCATATTAAAACTAGACTATGAAAGCAGGGTTTTGTGTCTATTCTCTTGGTTGTGGCAACCAAATTTAGCAATAATATTTAACTTTTAAAATTAACTACCTCTGTCAAGTGATTCCCCCCTCTCTCCAGTCTGAGTGTGGGTTTTTCAACGGCGACTCATATCATCAGTGACAACATCAATTGTGAAGGATAGTCCAGATTTTGAGGCTTTTCTTGTTATCTGGTACTCTAGCAATTCAAATTGTCGATCCAGAATGTCTAGGAAAGAGACAGCTGAGTTTTATTTTTTCCATTCATGTATATTTTATTATTAAGCCTCCCTAACAACTTATGATTCGCTACAATCTTTGAAAGTTGCATCTGTGTGATCTATTGCTATCTTGTATGCGTTGTTTAAAAAATATCCTTTTTTAGAGACTGGCGCCTTACAACTTGAAAGTGTCAGAATTAACGGGCGACCATCAGCTTTCAAGAGAGGAAATTCTTGCAACACAAGTTATTGTATGCACCCCTGAAAAATGGGACATTATTACTAGAAAATCGGGCGAAAGAACTTATACTCAGCTAGTTCGACTCATGATTTTTGTAAGTAAATGTCTTTTTTTGGCAGAATTCCTGCTTCTTATTTATTTAGATAATAGTAAAAGTTAGATTATGATATTTATTTTGCAGCTGGTGGTGAGGATTTTCCATAGTTTATGCTAAGCATGGTAAATTTTATCATCACACTACTCATGAACAAAATGGTTCGTCCTGCTTCAATATATATATTGTGAAAAAGGGGTTTTAACGAGTTCTCCAGGTGGAAAAAGACTATGGTCCTGAAATTTTTTTTATTAGATAGCCTGCAAGTTAAAAACAGAATGACTGGATACCCAAATCTGGCTAGGTTGGGAGTATGATAAATTACTTTTAATCGGCCAGTCTGTCACGGTGCCTATGCTGTGACGATTGTGTAGTGATACTACTCGCAGGGTTTCGCACCTTGTCTTGAGTGGTTTTCAATTACATTTCTATGGGTCTGCCGAGCAATCAAAATACGAACAAAAGGTTATCAAAGTTCTAGTTACGAATTTGTCGAGCAAAAAAACAAAAACAAAAAAAGGTGTTTGAAATTCAAGGCAGCCAACACCACCTCCTTAAATCCTTAATTCGCCACTGCTACGACAGGATAGCGATGCTTCTGAGCTACTGATAGCACATAGGGCGTTGAATCAACGCTGTATGCGACGCATTGGGCAACACATATGACGTTTCGGTTGCTTTTTTAGGGGTCAGGTAGCAAGCCTGTTGCCCAGACTTGTAGCAGCGGGAACCAAACCCCAGAACTCGTATTGCCAAGTGCATGAATCCCCTGAGCTGCCACAAGTTCCCCTGTTATGAACATCAATGAAATTTGATTCAGACCTTAGCCACAAAGCACTCAAATTTGAAGATGTTATCAGGGTTTTAAAATTTGGTTGCTCTTTTTGTCAATAAAATTCTATGAAATATTTTTTTTGTCATTATTCGTTGCAAGTTGCCTCACCGTCTACTTTCCTTAAGTATACATCTTTTTACTAACAGTCTCTTTATCTTTTTCATGTATATTTTTTTCTTAGGATGAAATCCATCTTCTTCACGACGATAGAGGTCCAGTGCTTGAATGTTTAGTTGCAAGAACTCTGAGAACTGTTGAAACAACTCAAGAGGATGTCCGGCTTGTTGGTCTTAGTGCCACTCTTCCCAATTATCAGGATGTAGCAACGTTCTTGAGGGTCGATCATTCCACAGTATGTTGGATTTCATTTTATCTCTCTTCTCTCCCACCTGCTCCTCTCCCCGCTTTATCTACCTCCCTTCTCCTTTTCAGTGGCCATTTTATCTCTTCTCCTTTTCATGTTGGACTTCATTTTGTCTCTTTTCTCTCCGACCTGCTTCTCTTTATCTACCTCCCTTCTCCTTTTCTGTGACCATTTTAGTTCTTCTCCTTTTCATGTTGGGCTTCATTTTATCTCTTTTCTCTCCCACCTGCTCCTCTCCCTTCTTTATCTATCTCCCTTCTCCTTTTCAGTGGCCAAGTTAAAAATGTAAAAATCTTAAAAAATCTTGTCGTGGAAAGCTACCCGCTAATAAAATCTTTGGCTTGGGTTTCGAGCTCAGTCGAAAGGCGAAGAAGAATTTTGAATACTGTTTTTGGTATTTTATTCTCATGGAGTAGTAGGACAAAGTGTATTTTTGATAGAAATATTTTACACTAATAAATTACAAGTTTCTAAACGTGTTAACTATTTAAAAGTGTAGTATATGATTACAGGTAAAAAGTCTCAAGAAATATTTGAATTAGGCTGCCACACACTTTGTTAATTTCTTTACTATTATGATAATTTTTAGTCTATCGCCAAAACAATAAAGAGAAATCGGCTACAGTGAAGTAAGTCATGTGAGTTCATAAGATTGATATTCTATAAACGTAGTGAGACTGAAAGTAATTTTTGATGGTGGTTTATTAAACTGTTAATGAAGAAGACCAAGTGGAGTGCTTGCTTCATTTTCCAGAATTGGATTAAGAAATGCAAAGTTTCACAGGCATATAGTAAAACCTTAAGAAACTCTAGTTCTGCCTCTTAAGGTTTGTGTTCCCTGTGCAATTTTTGGTATATTATTTTTCTGCTCTCGTATGCTTCAATACATCAATAAAACACGACAATTTCGCTATCATTCCAAAGCTGAGACTCAGCCCCATCCATCTACCTAATTATATTTTTTAAATTGTTGCAAAAAGGACAGTTTTTTTTTTCTTTTCTTTTCTTTTTAGCAAGTTCAGATCCTTTACTAAGATTAATTAAAAAAACTTTTTCCACAAAATAAGTTTTTCAAAGAAAAGTAAAAAACTCCATTTAACAAAAAACGAGGAAAAATAAAATCAAATAATCTACCATGCGTGAAACTACCACAAATCAGTATCGATAAATAAATGAAACCCAAAACGAACAGAAATTACAATAGTTAACCGAATCAAACTCAAAACGAGCAGAAATTAACATAAGTTGGGCTCAAAACCCCTATGCCTTCCAAGGGCCAGAACATAATTTGCACATTACTGACAAAAGTACAAATGTTTTTACTTTTATGACTTTAATAAATCAAATAATATTAACATTTTGATTACTAAATATCAGTATATGTATATTAAACTGACAATGCACATTCATTTGTATTTTTTCAGTAAAGTGCAAATTTTGTTCTGGCCTTGGAAAGGCATAGAAGTTTTGCGCCCAACTTATGTTAATTTCTGCTCGTTTTGAGTTTGACTTGGTTAATTATTGTAATTTCTGTTCGTTTTGGGTTTTATTTATTTATCGATACTGATTTGTCGTAGTTTCACGCATGGTAGATTATTTGATTTTATTTTTGCTCATTTTTTTGTTAAATGGAGTTCTTTACTTTTCTTTGAAAAATTTATTTTGTGGCAAAAGTTTTTTTTAACTAATTTCTGTTCGTTTTATATTGACATAGTCTTTTCAGGGTAAAAGAAAATAATACTTTAATTTTTTTCGTTTTTTAAGACTTATTAGTTTGGCCTGCTATTTGTATGCTGGAGAAAAATTTTCAGCAGTTTTTAACAACATACACCCTCTTAAAATCCTGGACACAAATAGTAGTGTTTAATTTAGTTTCATACCTCCTCTAGTTGACCTGAAATGGAAAACTTGATACCATTCGCAATAAAATCTGTTTACTTTCTTTAATAGCTTGGATACACTTACGCTATTTTGATTTGGTTAAATTTTAAGAGCAGAAGCAGCCCCGAAAGTTTGAACATAATACCCTCAGTCGTTCCTTGGATACTGCTGAGATGCCTTATTGGGAATTAGAATTATCACAGTGCATTTTTATTTAATCTTAAGGCAACATTTAGTTTTTAAACCTAATGGGCAAATGGGTAGGTGGGCGTGGTAGGTTGGGAGTGGAAGGGGGATTAGTTGCCCTCCAATACCTTTCGACTATTAAAAAGGGCATCAGCCCTTTCTATTTTCAATTGAATGAGCTCTTTTCGAAGTTCCTACGACAGCTCCTTCGATACAAAGTGCCCTGGTCTAAAAAACAACAACAAGAAAAAATAATACATTATACCAACATCGATCTTTACTATAAAAATGTCGAGCCATCCAATCACTTTCGACTATTAAAAAGGGCACCAGGCCTTTCGATTTCCAATCGAATGAGCCCTTTTGGAAACGACAACGCTTTCTATAAACACCTTATATGCCCCCAGGGCAAAAATTACAACCCTTACCTTAAGGTCTGTTAGGGTGGTTGTCATGATCTAAGACCGAATTTCCAGAACTTTCAACTACCTTAAACAAAATGGCTATCTTAAAATTTTGATTGGATGTGTTTGGGGAAATGGTGGGCGTGAGAGGGGCGGTAGTTGCTCTCCAATCAATGTCAACTATTAAAAATGGCCCTAGCCCTTTCAATTTCCAATCAAATGAGCCCTTTTTAAGTTTATACGACAAAACTTTCAATGAAAATCTTATATGCCCCCAGGGCATAACCTACAACCCTGGCCCTGAGTGCTGTGGGGGGGGGGGGATCATTGTCAAAGACCTAATATCCAGCACTATCTACTACGTTGAACAAAATGGCTATCTGAACATTTTGATTGGATGTGCTTGGAGGAATGGTGGGCGTGAGCATGGGGGTTAGCTACCCTCCAATCACTTTCGACTATTGCAAAGGATACTAGCCCTCTCAATTTCGAATTGAATGACCCCCTTTTGAAGTTTTACCACAACTTTATCTATAAAAACCTTATATGCCCCCAGGGCAGAACTTACAACCTTTGCCCTTGTGGCTCTAGAGGATTTGTCATCCTTAAAAACATAGTTTCCAGAACTTTCAACTACATTGAACAAAATGGCTATATCTAAAGTTTGATTGAATGTTTTTAAGGAAATGGTGGGCGTAAGAGGGACGTTAATTACTCTCCACTCACTTTCGACTATTAAAAAAGGCAATTTCAATTTCCAATCAAATGAGTCCTTTTTGAAATTTCTATAACAACTTTCTATATCAACTTTACATGCCCCCAGGGCATAACTTACAACCCTTGCACTGAGGACTCTGAAGGGGCTATCATCCTAAAAGACCTAATTTCAAGAACTTTCAACTACGTTGAAAAAAATGGATATCTCAAAATTTTGACTGTATATATTTGGGAAAATGGTGGGCGTGAGAGGGGCGTTAGTCGCTCTCCAATCACTTTCAACTATTTAAAAAGGCATTAGCCCTTTAATTTCCAATTGAATGAGCCCTTTTGAAGTTTCTAAGCTTTCAATAAAAACCTTACATGTCCCCCAGGACATAACTTACAAACCTTGTCCTGAGGGCTGGGGGGGGGGGTTTTCATCCTTAAAGACCTCATTTTAAAAACTTTCAACTACGTTGAATAAAATGGCTATCTAAAATACTGATTGGATGTGTTTGGAAAAAAGATGGGCTTGAGAGGGGGGTTAGTTGCCCTCAAATCACTTTCGACTAATAAAAAGGGCACTAGCCCTTTGAATTTCCAATGGAAATTCAGCCCTTTTCAAGTTTCTATTCAAGAGCCCTTTTTCAAGTTTCTTCGACAGATTTCAATAAAAACCTTTATGTCCCCAGGGCATAACTTATAACCCTTGCCCTGAAGACTGTGGGGGGAGTGTCCTTCTCATAGGTATAATTTCCTAAACTTTGGACAGCGCAAAAAGACATGGACACACCAAAATCTTTATTGGATTTGTTTCGGGTAATTGGGCACGGAAGGGAGGTTAGTTGCCTTCCAATCACACTCAGCTGTGAAAAAGGGCAATGCTGACTCCGATAACCTATCTGATCAGTCATTTTCGAAGGTTCTACGACAACGCGTTATATAAAAACCTTATATGCCCCCTGGGCATAATTTACAACCCTTGCTCTGAGGGCTGTGGGGGGTTGTCATCCTCAAAGACCTAATTTCCAGAACTTAAAACAACATCATAACTACCTCCCGGGAAGTTATGATGTTGGTAGACTCCAGGATGAGAATTTAAGAGAAACTTTCCAGGAACAGTTGAATACTAAACTTGAGAGTTTAAAATTTTATAATGTGGAAGATGTTTGGAATAATTTTAGAAAAATAATTTTAGAAAAATAATTTGTGAAGTTGCTGAAGATGTATTAGGGAAGAAAGCTAGAACTGCAGCTAGGAATATTAGTGAAAAAGCTTTATGTTTAATAGAAAGGAGAAAGGACTTGTACGAGAATTATCTGAGTGATAGATTATATGAAAACAAAGGGAATGTAAGGGAAGTGGAGAAAGCAGTAAAATATGAACTAAGGTGGTGTGAAGTGGAGGCCATGGATAAAATTGTCGATGATCTGGAAGATGCAGCTAGGCGGCATAATAATAAAATATTGTACTGGCACGTTAATAAATTGAGAGGGAGTAGTCATTCTGGACTTGGCCCAGTTAAAGATAGGAATGGGGCCGCCATTAGTTATAAGAAAAAACTTAAGAGAGATGGGCCGAAAATTTTGAGAGCTTTTCTAAATTAGATAGAGTAGGAGAAAAAAGTTTAGATGAAAATAAAAAAGTTTATGATAACTTGGATGAGAAAGAAGACTTGTTTTACGAGGGGGTATTAGCAACAGTACTAAAAGGATTAAAGAATAATAAGGCTCCAGGTGCTGGTAGGGTGTTAAATGAGTTTCTTAAATATGGTGGCTCTGGGGTTAGAAATAAGTTACTGAAGATTATGAATATGATTTTTGAAAAAGGGGAAGTACCTAACGATTTTAGGAAAACCTTAATTAAGCCACTTTATAAGAAAGGTGATAAAAGTGAGTGTGGTAATTATCGAGGCATTAGTCTGGTCTCTGTAGGTAGTAAATTGCTTAGTAATATGATACTTTTTAGACTGAGAGATGCCGTAGACAAAGTTTTAAGAGAAGAACAGTGCGGTTTTAGAAACGGTAGAGGATGTGTCGACCAAATTTTCACTCTTAGGCTAATAATTGAGAAGTGCCTGAGTTTTAAAACACCTTTGGTCCTCAGTTTTATAGATTATGAGCAAGCGTTCGATTCTGTTGATAGAAGAGCTTTAGTGAAGGTCTTACCCTTGCATGGTATACCAGATAATTACATTAAAGTGATCAGTGCTATGGACGAGGATAACATTGCTGCGGTTAATGTAGGAAATGAGGCTAGTATCTGGTTTTGTAATAAATCAGCAGTTAAGCAGGGCTGTGTTCTATCCCCCTTTATATGGATTATTTTGATGGACTTTGTTTTAAGGAGCACAGGAAAGGCACTGGGAGACCACGGAATCAAATGGGGAGGAAAAAGTCTCCTGGACTTGGATTATACTGATGATTTAAGCATCCTAGAAGAAAGTGTGGGGAAAATGAATGAAGTTTTAGAGGTTTTGCGAGTTCAGGGTGCTAGAATTGGTTTGAAAATTAATGTTAGGAATAAGTCACTAAGGCTAGGAATAAGTGAAGATGAAAAGGTGACGTTGGGTAATGAAAAGATTGATCAGGTGGGCAGCTTCACTTACCTTGGTAGTGTTATTATTAGTAAATATGGTGGCATCAGTGAAGATGTTAAAAGTAGAACAGCCAAGGCTCAGGGTGTTTTTTCACAGTTAAAAAAAGTCTGAAAGAATAGGAAAATAAGTCTGCAAACCAAGATTAGAATATTAGAAACTATAGTGATGGCAGTGGTCAAATATGGCTCTGGGTTGTCTATAAAAACCTTATATGCCCTCAGGGCTTAACTTAAAACCCTTGCCCTGATTGTTGTGGGGGAGTGTCCTCCTCAAAAACATATTTTCTACCTGGAAATCAATTACGCTGAAGAAAATGGCTATCTCAAAATTATGATTGGATGGGTTTTGGGGAATGATGGGCGTGGGGGGAGCTAGTTGCCCTACAATCACTTTCGACTATTAAAAAGGGCACTAGCTCTTTGAATTTCCAATCGAATGAGCCTGTTTTAAAGTTTTTACGACAACGCCTTCTATAAAAACCTTATATGCCCCCAGGGCATAACTTAAAACCCTTGCCCTGAGGGTTGTGGGGGAGTGTCCACCTCAAAAACATATATTCTATCTGGAAATTAACTACGCTGAACAAAATGGCTATATCAAAATTTTGATTGGATGTGTTTGGGGAAATTATGGACGTGGGGGGGGGGGGGCTAGTTGCCCTCCAATCACTTTCTACTATTAAAAAGGGCACTAGAACTCTCAATTTCCAAACGAATGAGCCCCTTTTGAAGTTTATACGACGACCCCTTCCATATGAAGTGCCCTGCTCTAAAGGAAAAAAATAATAAATGATACATTGTGCCAACGTCGTTCTTATATGCCCTCAGTGCATAACTTAAAACCCGTGGCCCGAGGGTTGCGAGGGAGTGTCCTCCTCAAAGACATATTTTATATTTGGAAATCAACTAGGCTGAACAAAATGGCTAACTCAAAATTTTGATTGGATGTGTTTGGGGGAATGATGGGCCCGGGGGGGGCTAGTTGCCCTCCAGTCACTTTCTACTATTAAAAAGGGCACTAGCCACTCCAACTTCCAATCGAATGAGCCCTTTTTGAAGTTTCTACGGCAAATCCTTTGTTACGAAGTGCCCGGGTATGGAGAAAAAAAAACACATTGTGCCCACATCGTTCTTTACTTAGGCAGCGCTAGCGCGCTGCCTATGAAAAAGTCTAAGTAATATCTTAATTCTGGCTCGGTGAATGGACAGGTATGAGACTAATGAATCTAATGATATAAGTATCTTGTCCTTTTGGTACATTTTACAGCTGCGGCCTTGTCACAAAATCCCTTATTGTTAGTGGGAATGTAAAGCTCAAGACATAATTATAGACTGTAATATTCGCCCCAAGAAGCACCCTTTTACGTATCTGCCACTGTCTATGGGACAGACGTTTTATATAGCTTCTTATGTATCAAAAACAAATCATATCAAGGACTAGTCATTTCTTTTTTCCTTTTTTTTAAGGGCATCGAACACTGTCAGAATAAGTGTGCGATAATTAGACAGGGACAAATGGATAGTTTCCGTGATAATGGGTTAATAGTAACTATAAAATGATAGTTGAATGTTTAAAGTAACATAGTATACAGGAAACGTTTCTTCGTTTAGTGTTTTACATATTAATGAACTAAATGAAGTAAATCCTACATAATTCTTCATTTTTTTTTTCTGTGACTGAAAATATTCTAGTTGTTTTGTAATGATTCAATTTGTCTTTTTCAGGGCTTATTTTACTTTGACAACAGTTTCCGTCCGGTCCCCTTAGAACAGCAATATATTGGCATCACTGAGAAGAAAGCAATCAAACGACTTCGTCTTATGGACGAAATCACATATGAGAAGGTGCTGGAACATGCGGGAAAAAATCAAGTTCTTATTTTTGTACATGCAAGAAAAGAAACGGGTTTGTTTGTTTTTTTGTTTTTTTTTTTATTTTCTTCCATGAAGTTTTGAAAAGTAGATACCCTGTGCTACTGTGACCTGTATTTTTACATACCCTGTATTTTTAATTTGTTTGATCAATAGTGTCTTTAATTGCATCCGATGCAGGATTATGGGACGGTCGAAAAAAACAAACAAAAAAAAACTAATTGGCGAATTCGTTAAAATCACCAGAAATCCAGGAGGAATGGAGACAAATATTTATGTAGTAGAAATTAAGTCATCTAATAATTATTTATTTATCTTTTCGTGCTTGTAAGAAAAGAATTAGGTTTATTTTTCTCAGATTTTTTCTTTCTTCAATGAAGTTGGAAAAGTAGATATCATGGGGTGATGCGCATATACACTGTGGGGATAATTTTTTGCCGAAAATGACTACTTGTGTCCAATGTAGGATTTTGTGCTGTGTCTTGTGGCCACAGAAAAAAAATTAAACGAAGTAGCGAATTCGTTAAAGTTGCCAAAAAAAATATCGAATTAATAAAAATAGAGTCTTTAAAAACATTAAAAATGCACAACGGAGTAAATAAAGAAAAAAAGAAAATACACAAACAAAAAATACAATATAAGAAGTAAGGAACACCGAAAAATTAATTTACATAGCATTCAAACAGAACTACAACTAGGAAATTAAGAAAGTGAAAAACACTGCTGCTGAGTACCTATTTAAACACGAATACCTATTTAAATGCTATTTAAACACGGACACAAAGCCGGTGGGAAGATGGGGAGGGGCTGTTGTTGCAGGTGCTACTAATCGTGGAAATATGATTTGATGACATGTATCAAAATAAGTATAAAAATCCTGAGTGGTATATATAGCAGTTTAATACAATTTTATGGACAAATATATGCAATCCCTATGCAAAAACATAACTATACTTTGTGACTGGTTGATATTGAGAAGGTAAGGAATTCTGAAGTAATATTCTAGTTGCATTCCTTTTCCGTAGTTAACTCAAGTGGTGTGAATTTCCACTTTTTTTCAACATTTTGTTAGTAAATATTTAAAAAAAAATCGATACCAGTCTACTGATCTATACTGAGTAGATAAACAAATAAACACATAGTTATTTGACTTCTTTTTATAAACAATTTTCGAAAATCCATTTATTTTAAATGATTGCTCCGACCTTATGAAGGAGTTTTTCGACTCATATACTTAGTTTTAAGTGTATATTTATAAGAACCTTTATTAAAGTTCAGATGTTTCTAAAGAGTTTAGCCTTTATATTATGTTTTAGGATGAACAGAGGAGGTGATATGTCATGTAACGCAGAGCTTTAATTAGGTGAAAAGAGGCAGTAGAGTGGCCACCATTTGCTCACCGAAATCCAAAACGTAAATCAATAATATGTTTGCACTTCTCATACATTTACTTTCTATTATACAAATCCCCTAAAAAAACAATGTTGTAAAAACCACCCCCTTTGCAAAAAAAGCGAACCCAAATTTTATGACAGCCAAAAAAAGTAATGATATCAGTTTATTTATCTCAGTATCATAGCAAGAATCGAAAATACAGTTTTGACAGTAAAAAGAAGTTTAAATATTAAGTTTTTTCAGCCTCATTGTGACAGCACAATCCTGAAATGTCATTTCGATAGCCTAAAGAAGTTAGGATTTTGGATTTTTCCTCCTTCTTATTACGAAATGAAGATTTCCGCCTCCCAGTTGGCTTTTGTGGTAATACGGACAAATTCCCTTGATAAATACCAACTTAATTAAATACTTTCAGTAAAACTGAGAACTGAAATACTGGCAGTATGCGTCATCAGTAAAATCTAACAGAGACTATACAAAGTAACTGAAACTTTGTTTCAAACTTTTTTGCAAAAAGAAACAGTCTTAACGATTAAAATCTTGTTAATAACTCAACTATTAAAAACCAATTACAAAAAAAATAACTTTCGTCCCAACGCCACCCAGAGCAAGTGGTACCAACCCCAAATCTGCCACTGCGTTTGGGGTGGGGAGAGGAGGATTGGTTTTAAAAGTTTGAAACTTTGTTTCAAACTTTTTTGCAAAAAGAAATAGTCTCAACAAATAAAAACTTATTAATAACTCAACTATTAAAAACCAATTACAAAAAAAAATAACTTTCGTCCCAACGCCACCCAGAGCAAGTGGTGCCAACCCCAAATCCACCACTGCGTTAGCCTCCCCCCACTAACGCTGTGGCGGATTTGGGGTTGGGACTACTTGCTCTGGGTGGCGTTGAGACGAAAGTTTTTTTCAGTACGGGGTGCCCCCCACCTGGATCCGCCACTTTGTCTCTTCAAATAATATTTCTTAAAGAACTCCCCTTCAAAACCGTAAAAATGATGACCATAAGATTCGTTTTTAATATTGCACGTCCCCCACCTGCCCCAGAAATATTTAAGATACACTTGCTCAGGGATGATTATTATTTTGGAAGCATTGCTATGCAAATATTAAACTTGAATACAAAACGAAAAGGGGGATTTAAAGATGGAGTCGTAGCCTTCCCTCCTTATTTAAGGGTGTCTTGGATCAAACAGTTCCTAGCAGCAAACTGTAAGTAGAGAGTGACCCTTAATATTACAAATCAATACTCTAAAAATGAACGGTTTTGCTTACGACATATGCATAACAAAAATCTACCACTTTTACTAATTCTAAATATAGAAAATCCATTATTGTTAAGTTGGCTCATCGTTTCTATTATCATATTGAATTTCAACTAACAAAGTTTCATTCACATATTGAAGTGTCTTATTTTGTCTTCAATTTTTTTAATCATATTGCGCATGCCATGATTACAGTCAAAATAGTCATATCTTCGGTTTTAATATGGATTTTCGCCATTTCCATAAGTTAGTTTATTTTCTCTGTTGCTATTTTTTTTTCTTAACTCATGTTTGCGTTTACGTTTAAACTCAATCAATATGTATAAAAGGTCGTGTTTTATAACTGTCATAACAATTTTCGGAGATCAATTTATTGGCGTATTAATTTTCACAGAATTAGATATGTCTAAGATTATGGGCAAATTGTAAGTGGGAACTGTCGCTAGTGTTGAAAAAAAAAGAAAAAATCACGAGCGCCACTTAGCGTTTGGAGTTTCTTTGCATTTTTCAAGCTTCTTATTTTTTTCTTCTCAGAAACTGCGATCAGACACTTATTATTGCAATAATTTTGCCAGTTACATTAATTGCCCTAATTCTGATTTTTATTACACTGAAAAAATACCAAGAAAAGCCCAATACTAGATTGTGTTGGTGTTTATTTTTTGTCAAAACTGGTTTTTAATCTTATATTCTTTGACATATATAATAATAGGGTACTTAGATCTGCAATTCTCTCATGAGTAACCAAAATCATATATTGTTTTCTATTTCAGCTCGAACAGCCAGAGCTCTCCGCACAATGTGTCTGGAAAAAGATACGATTAGTCAGTTTCTTCGTGAAGGGTCTGCTTCAACTGCAGTACTTAGAGACGAGGCAGAATCAGTGAAAAACCTAGACTTAAAAGATCTCCTTCCTTATGGATTCGCTATCCATCACGCTGGTATGAGTAGAGTAGATAGAACGCTTGTTGAAGATTTGTTTGCCGATAAACACATTCAGGTCTGATTTTTTATTCTTGAAAAAAAGAAAAAATCGTGTGTCGAATCTTGAAAAGGCCTTCTATTTTTTAGAAGGATGAAGTAACTATCTG
The DNA here is from genome assembly GCF_049724085.1 of Artemia sp. Qi Xiang Cuo. Classification (NCBI taxonomy): domain Eukaryota; kingdom Metazoa; phylum Arthropoda; class Branchiopoda; order Anostraca; family Artemiidae; genus Artemia; species Artemia sp. Qi Xiang Cuo. The sequence continues at coordinate 33,745,249 of NC_142797.1, forward strand.
GATTGTTTCCACTCGTATTTGTCGGTGTTACTCCGATTTTTCTGCGTAATTTAAGATCCTTTTTTTTTATTTTATCTTCAGTTTATTTAATTTTTCCTATGCTTTCTCTTTTTTATTCTCGTATTGTTTTAGTTTCTTTTTCTAGTGTATGCCCAATTCCCAAGGACAAAATCTTTGAATTGTCTTGTGTTTTTCTTTGTTTTCATTTGTTTTTCTTTGCATTATTTGCTATTTATGGGTTAATGCTTCCATATTAAAAAAGGAAGATAATCTACTAACTTTCCCTTATACAGCCCAGACGTCTTGCTCTCTTAGTTAGTTTCGATCAAAAAGACAATAAAGATATATAGACGCTCTAGTATACAAATATTACATATATTCGCCATTACAGCAGAAGGTCGTATCTGACATTTTTGAGCTTATGACATACTACTACTGCTACTACTAACAACTCACTGCAGCACCAAGCTGCCTGAGGCCAGCATAGCTACATACGCTCCCCCTCTATCCTAGTCTATTCAATGTCTCCCTCTTTATACCCTCCCAAGAAGCTCTCATTTCCCTTAGATCTTTCCTTACGACTTCCTCCCATCCCATTCGGGGACGACCTGCTTTTCGTTTTGCTCTAGACGTTTGCCGAAGAGGACGATCTTGGGCAATCTGTCAGCCTTTATCCGTAGACCGTTTCCTTGCCATCTCAAACTTTCACTCATTATAGTACTAGAAAGCGGTATTGACCCACATTTATCGTACAGCTTACTGTTGTAGAAAAGGTCAGACAGTTCTGCACCCAAAACAATCCGTGGGCAATTTCTCTGGAAAACATGTAGCAAATCCTACATACTTGACCTCTGTTATCACTGTAGCTTTCAATATTCTAATCTTGGTTCACTTACTTATCTTCCTGTTCTTTAAAGTTTTTTCCAACTTTGAAAAGCACCCTGGGCCTCAGCTATTCTATTTTTAAGATCTTCACTGCACCCACCGTTTTTACTAATACTACCTAGGTAAGTGAAGCTGTCTACTCGATCGGTTTTTTCGTTAACCAAAATTACCTTTTCACCTTCACTTATTCCTAGTATTAGCGACTTAGTCTTCTTAACATTATTAAATAGAAAAAAGAAAGTTTTTTCAACTGAAAGTAAGGAACGACATTAAAACTTATAACGAATAGAAATTATTACTTATATAAGGAGGGTTGCCACCTCCTCAACGCCTCGCTCTTTTCGCTAACGTTTCTTAGTACTTTAAAAAAAGCGTCTAATTGCTCTAATTAAACGGCCCTTGTGTTTCAGGAGTCATTCTTAAGTAATTGGGAAAAAATTCAAACTTTAGCGTAAAGGGCGAGGTGTTGAGGAGGGGTCAACCCCCCTTTTATAAGTAGAAATTTCTGTTCGTTTTAAGTTTTAATATGGCTCCTTACTTTCAGTTGAAAAAACTTGTTTTTTATTAAATTTCTGATCGTTTTTTAAATAATGCCAGGGGATCTGGCCCCACCTCTGCGGAGAAACCCCCTCCCCACGGAAACATCCTCTAGACAGTTCAATCCCGGTGAAAATTTGCCCTGGACAATTACTCTTAACCACTGCGCGCGTAAAATTGAGACGGAAAATAGAAAGCAAGGCATATAAAAAGCATTTTGTATAAGAATTCTGACAAATTCCCCAGTGTACAGTTTTCCCTGACCAGTTCACTCTATGGAAACTTCCCCCGTGGAAAAACGCCCAGCATAAAATTTGTCCCCCCACCCTCACCCGACACACGAAAATGTATGCATGCATTCCAATAACAAATACTATGCGCAAACAATGGGCAAATTGTACAACTTAAAGACCTTTCTCCTAGGGCTGTAGGGGGGGGAGTCATTTTATACCCAAAGACGTAGTTACTGTGCCTTTCAACTATGATTAAGAAAATGGCTATCTCAAAATTTTGATCGGACGATTTTAGGGGAAAAGGGGGGGGGGGGCGGGGGCCTAGTTTCTCTCCAATTTTTTTCGTCACTTAAAAAGGGCATTAGAACTTTTAATTTCCTTTTGAATGAGCCCTCTCCCGATATTCTAGGATCGCTGAGTCGATACGATCATCCCTGGGAAAAAAAATCATTAAAAAAAACACGCATCCGTGATCTTTCTTCTGGCAAAAAATAAAAAATTCCACATTTTTGCAGATATAAACTTAGAACCTCTACAATTCAATTATCTAAAAGGCTGAATCTTAAAGCGTGATTTTCATTAAGATCACTTGACTTTTAGGGGGTGTTTCCCCCTTTTTTTTCAAAAATTAGGAACATTTTTCCAAAATCAGGCTCGTAACCTTTGTTGAGTGAGACTAAACTTAATGAAATTTATACATTTGAAATCAGCATAAAAAGGCAATTCTTTGATATGTCTATTGATATCAAAATTCCTTTTTGTAGAGTTTTGGTTACTATTGAGCCAGGTCGCTCCTTACTTTCAGTTCGTTACCACGAACTGTTTGATTCTTCAATCCTATTCTTGCACCCTGAACTCCCAAAACCTCTAAAAATTCATTCATTTTCCTGACACTTGCATCTAGAATAGTTAAATCATCAGCATGGTATAAGTCTTGGAAGCTTTTACTTCCCCAATTTATTCCGTGTCCTCCCATTGCCTTTGCTGTGCTCCTTAAGACAAAGTCCGTCAAAATGATGCATATAAATGGGGATAGGATGCAAACCCGCTTAAATCCTGATTTAATACGAAGCCAGCTACTAACCTTATTTCCTTTTCCAAAAATCATATTCGTAATCTCCAATAACTTATCTCTAACTTCATGACCGCCATATAAAAAAAACCAACTCATTTACCCCACTATCAGTACCCCCGGCCTTATTATTTTTTAATCGTTTTAGTACCGTCACTAATTCTTGATTACAAAATGGATCTTCCATAACATCCAAAGTTTCACAAACTTTTTCTTTCTTTTTATATATCTTTTCCTGTAACTCTCATCACGGTTTAGCACATTTTCAAAATGTTTTGTCCATCAATTAAGTGCCGATATCGTTTGCTGAGCTGCATTCAAGAGAAAGATCGACAGGACAATATACGTTCAATCAATCTTTGATCGTTCTATTCTACATTTCCATGTAGTTCCTTTCTTTGAGAACAGCTTAGCAAGTGGTTTTTGGCAATGACCCTGGAAGTGTGAAAATGTCAGATACGTCCTTTAGGCGCAACAGCGACGATATATATTGTTTTTTAAACGTTTCTCTTTACCGTATTTTGTATTATATATTACTACAAGCCATATAGTTTACATAGATACACATAGACATATAGTGTATATATATAGTTCATAATATATAAATATAACATACTATATGCCTATATGTGTTTATGTATGTACTATATGAATGCATATACTATCTTATTGTGTCCTACAGTGAAGGTAAAACTTAAATGTATCTTACCTAACAAGTGATAATAAATTGGATTTTTACTATTTTCAGGTACTTGTCTCGACTGCCACGCTTGCTTGGGGCGTGAATTTACCAGCTCATACAGTTATTATCAAGGGAACTCAAATTTACAGCCCAGAAAAGGGAAGATGGACTGAGCTAGGGGCACTTGATGTTTTACAGGTATACAGTGTCAATTTACTCTCTTGGGATTTACTAATAAGATTAAAACTAATAGATACGATAACTTTGGTTTGCTCCACCTCTCTAGAACTATAATGAAAGAAAGGTTAAGATGGCTAGGTCACATTAAACGGGTGAAGGATGATAGGCTACCAAAACTCGTCCTTTTTGTCAATCCAATTGAAGTCAATCGCCCATCAGAAAAACCGTGAATGGCGCGTGAAGAAGCAAAAGAAGTAAGATCTTCGTGGCACGGAGTTAAGGGTCAAGCCCCTAACATAGGTAGGTGATGGAAAAGCACGCGCTGCTACTTGGGCTTCAGACGGTTTCGTGTTGCGATGAGTTGTTAGTATCAGCCATGGTAGTAGTAGTAGTATAGCTGTCTGACATAATAAAAGAGCATTTGCTCGCTTCTGGACCTATTTAATATTAGCATATATAAAAAGAGTAAGTACAATTAAATCATCTATACAAGAAGGTTTTAGCCAAACAAAGAATAATAATATCGAATGGGTAAATAATGTGTTATGCTTAATCTTTGTAATATTCTGAAAAGTCCAATGACCCTGCACCGCAATGGAGTACACACGTTCGATACTTTCGTACCACTTATATACGAGGATTTTGGAAGCCATCCTACACGCCCCTCCCCCTTGATTTATTAGAGATGTAAAATTAATATCGAAACGGCGTTTGTCATGTCACCGCAGACATTCCCGCAGAAACATAGCGATCTATTTTGTATTCTTTTTCCGTTCAGCTTATAGTTTTTTATTTGGAAATTGAAGCTCTCCTTATGTTTATTTCTATGGTAGAGGGACAAACTGTTACTAGGAATTTATTTAGATGAGCCTGCGCATGGTCTACTTAATATATTTGGTAACAGTCTTAAAAAACAACAGATCAATAGTTATTCATTTGATTGAAAAGATTTAGGATATATATATATATATATATATATATATATATATATATATATATATATATATATATATATATATATATATATATATGTATATATATATATATATATATATATATGAATATATATGATAATTTCTGTTCGTTTTCAATTTTAAAGTTGTGTTTTATTACTATTTAAAAACAATTTTTTTTTTTTAATTTATTTATAGTAAATGTTTAAATTTTTATTTTAGATGTTGGGTCGTGCAGGACGACCGCAATACGATACGAAAGGTGAAGGTATTGTAATTACCAATCACACAGAGTTACAGTACTACTTGTCTCTTTTGAATCAGCAACTGCCCATCGAAAGTCAGCTGATATCCAAATTACCTGACATGCTTAATGCTGAAATTGTACTGCAGAGTGTTCAGTCTGTACGGGATGCTGTTACCTGGCTTGGCTATACTTATCTATATATCAGGTTTGTTTTGTCTCTTTCTGCACAATTATACTTCGGAATTCCTGACATTTTGTCGAAAGTATTAAAGGCCTTCAGTGCCTTCGCGTTCAAGTGCGTCGTTTGGTCAAAATAATAACTTTTGCTCTATTGCAGTCTACGCTTTAGCATAGACTTTGTAAGGAACGATATGTCTCCCATGTATAATTTTTTTTTTCAGCTTCGTCATTTACAATGAGGGCATACTTTATTTCCAACAAAATTAATAGGGCTCTTTTAAGATCTAAAACGGATTGGGAGGTAACCTGCCACCTTATGTGCCCCCCCCCCCAACACTACATGACGTCAGTTTAAAATTTCAATATAGCTATGTAAATCAAAATCATCGAAAGGTCTCACAACTTTTCTTCCAGATGTAACAAAAGAAGTATATACCGAGGGGCAAGGTCCCTAAATTATGCGAATAGCCCATATAAGATAGAGGCTTCGCCGATTTATTTAGAAGAGGGGATGGAGATGTTACGGCTCGCTAACATCAGAGTAATACAATGATTTTTAACCTGTACGGTTGAAGGGCACATATTGTGGCTCTTGGGGTCTTGTTCCCTCCCCCCTCGTTATAAATTAGAACCGTACTCCCTTCACCGTCCCTCCTTTATTCTCATAGAAAGGTGGAACTGTGGAAGTGGTTTATAACTTTATTTCGTATTTTCAGTATTTTGTTTAGACCCCGGCGCCGCGCCGGCGGATCGACCGAACGCCGCCGACGAGAGACTTGGTCGAACGCGGCCAAAGTGTCGTAACGCCGTCGGGGCGCCAAGGGCGCGCCGCCGCCGACAGAGGCGGTGGCGTTCGGTCGACTTTAAATTACTTTTGCGGCAATCTTTATTGCGTCAACCGCAAAGTCGGAGCTTTTCCTTCTCGTGTGGTTTAGTATTTCGATTTTCCTGATTAGAAATCAAGCAGGGCTTGGACTATCCCCGAATTTTTGGGTATTTCCCCGAAAATCTATGCGTCACCCTGAAAACAAAGTTGGTTCCCCGAATCCCCGAAAATCACGCAATCACGGGGCCACCCCTAGCGATTTATCACCAGTGACTTGCCCTGCCAAATATTACTTTGAATACCATAATTCTTCACTACTCTCTTGTTCTTTAATTTTTGCCTCTTTTGCTATGTTGCATAAAAACGAGACAGATGGATTGTGCAATTGCAAATATTGTAATAGAAACAGTTCCTCATATGTTAAAAAAAATAGCATCGTCTTTATGGAATGAATTTCAATCATTTCTAACGTAGTTTCCCAATCGGTATTTCTAACTTCGTTCGTAGTCAAGAATTTTATTTTTCAAGTTGAATAGAACTATAGAACGAACTCACTACTATACAGCTTCAGCCTTCAGTTGGATTTTGAAATTGACAGCCGACAGATTGTTTCTACAGCTGAATTGTAAGTTTGCAGATTTTTTTTTTTTTTGCTGTTTTTAGATAAGATTGTCTTAATGTTTAATACTCAATTTTTGAACGCCTGAATTTTAAATACTCAATTGTTCGGAAGCTACCCCAAAAATATGACTCATAAATAAATTGTAAATTATTGCCTATAAGGGGGGGGGGGATAGGGGGCTATCATTTTTAAGTGATAATACCTTATTTCTTTTATTGAAAGCAGGCATGCCAAAAGGATAATTATTTTTTTCATTTAAAGTGGAGACAGACGAAAATGATATCAAATTCCCTGGGAAACCATTCAAATATTTTGATTGACCCAGGGCCCCCCATTAAGACTTGTTCATTGTTTTGGGTATTTTGCAATTTCTCATAGGCTACTGGTCTAATTTGGCTTTTGTGTGTGCTCCCTTTTAATTAGATTCTTTGGATCTTATTAAATGCCACGGCGAATCTATGACTCAGTTTTCCAATAATTTGAGGTATATCTGAATAATTTCGATATTTTTGTTGTTGTCTTTTTACTCCTTTACTCATACCCTCAAGTTTTTTCAAGGAAGACTAAGCTGTTTAACATTATTTTGCGTGTTTTTTTTAACCATATAGTAACCTAGTTAAGTATTAAGTAAATTATTTTTCTAATGAAAGATTAGACGGTATCCTATCAAGTTGGTATCCAGAGGGGGGGGGGGCGTAGGGGGGTATTAAATTTAAATGATATCTCGAAATTTTTTTATTGAAAGCAGGGATCCCAAAAAGTTATTTTTTTTTTAAATTTAAAGCAGAGACGGCATTTTATCAAGGTGGTATCCAGAGGGGGGGGGGGGGGGGGTTAGTGAGCTATCATATTTAAATGATAATACCTCGTATTTTTTTTTAAAGCAGGGGTGCCAATAAGTTAATTTTTTTTATTTAAAGCAGAGACGGTATCCTATCAAGATAGTTTTTATATTTAAGTGATAGTACCTTGATTTTTTTTTTAAAGCAGGGATGCCAAAAAGTTGAAAAGTTGACAAAAATTAACAAGATTTTCTTGAGTTATACTTGATACAGCACTTGCATGGTTTTATCGTCCAAAGGGAAAGGGACATTTGCGTCCAATTAGTTTTTTTCCTTATTGATGAAACGGGTTTAATTTGAAAACATTCATTCATAAGTACCAGGCAGATTCACACTAAAACGAATTGGTGTGACGAAAGCGATATCGACATCCCCACCTAACGTTGCGCTCGAGTGACAATGGCGCCCTTGGTCCAGTGCCCAGGTTACATTAAAAGGCCAGGTCATAATAAAAGCTTTCAATTTGGGAGGTTCAAGGAGGAGTCTGACAGTCTTATGACCTCAGGGTACTAGATGTTGCAACGTTCTTACGTATCTACAGTGGTTTAAAAAATTTGATCACCCCACAAATGATTACCAAAAATATGCACAAACATAACAAATGTAACATTTGGAATATTATAACACTTTTTTCAAAGCTTTGAAGAAAAGCAAAAAAAGGCTAAATACCCTAAACTACGCTAGAAAGCTATTTTAAAAAGAAACTCTTTGAATATTTCCATGGAAATGACCATAGCTGAATCTTTGAGCCTGGGTGGGAATCTAAGAGGAGTCTTTGAGTATTTTGACCACAGGTGACTTATTGTTGCGACTTTCTTAAATTTGGTAAATTTCGTAAGCATTTGGAAATCAAAGCTTAAACTCAATAACTGATACTAAGTGTCCTAACATTTTGCTTGGATTAAAAGTGACGAACTAGGATGAAAATCTCATCATCTTCCTGGAGCTACTTCAGTCTGCATACTATTTCATTTAATTACATTTAAAACGGATGAGTTTTTCATTTTTTACCAGAAAATAGCTGGCATTTAATTTTTCTTCATACCGAATAAACCATTAAGTGTTTTTTGTTTCATTGTAATTGAAATGTTATCATGTGAAGTCTTCATCATGTATTTTTCAATTTGATAAATTTACTCCTTTTAGATGCAGTTCATAATTTGACTTATATTAGGTATTTATCAATTTATAATTTGGAATGAATCCCCCCCCCCCAAAAAAACGAATAATATCCAAAAGAGCAGCGAAAAGCAATAAAAAAGCAGCAGTTCAGCCTTAGCCTACATGACATATATTCTATAAAGAAGCCTGTTGGAACCCTTGGTCCCAGTTTGTTCAGATAAATGTCCCTCCCAGATTCATTTCTTTTGGCCCCTTAATTATTTTCCTTCCCCGAGTAATAAATATTAATTTTCCTTTTATTTTTGTGACGCCAGTTTGGGTCCTCTTAGTTGCGTACGTGTTTAATAGATCACGAGGTAAGAAATTGCGCAGTTAGAGAGCTTGACCAGTAAATTAGTAAGTCCTAGGATTGGCTGGAAAGATTCATTTACCACCCTCATAACCCTTGTCACAGCTCACGTCTAGCGGGCTGGGAGAAAGAGTCCTTTTTTGAGTTCAGTTCTTTTATACAGCGTGTAGTGATTACAGTAACCTTTTTTTACTATGTACTCTTTTAACTTTTCAGCTTAGGTCGAGTCTAAAAGAGATAGTTAGAAATCTTATCGGTAAACTTTGGCTTTAAATGTGGCCATAGACCATCCGATCACGTTAGTATATACGGAACCGTTGAAGTAACCGCAGTAATCCCACTAATTTGGGGCCGACGAGGGATCTCCTCCTCCAGTAAGTGGCATAGCAACTCTTTGCGCCATTTTTGCCTTTAAAAGTGGTGACCCCCGCATATAAACCTCCAAAAAGCGGTGGCAGCTAGAAAAGGACCTATCAACAGCACTGATAGCAAAAGAATTTTGCGTTTTCGAAGAGACGGATTAATTTGGCCTTGAAAATAGTCTATTGTTATTCTATATAAAAAGACAGAAACACGGAATTAATTAATAGGATTGTGAAGGTCTATAATAGGCTGTGTGCCTTATTAGACAAATATAAAAAAGAATAACGTGAAATTACTTACTTGACTTTGCAGTGAAGGAATCTTCGTATTTAAAAGTATTGAAGGATTTAAAGTTAGATAAGACAACGTTGAGAGTTGGGTTATTTTTTGAGTACATTGGCGTACTTAGAAATATTCATCAGTGACGTAGGTTATAAGAGTATTGAGGACGGCAAATTAGGAGAGTTTGTCAGTTTGTGCGCACATTGGACAAGGAAGGTGGGAGGCACCAGTCCTATTGAGTAACCTACCCAGGAGGAGATTGTACTAGGAATACAAGTATCCAGGGAGGATTCGCGATTTGTTTTACAGGGTAGTTCTCCTGTTTGAGTTTAGTCCAGCTAATTCACTAGTGGAATATTCGCGCGGTTTTTCTGATTATTTTCTCGTCCAACCCCTGTTAATTCGTTTTTCGGGGATATATTTCACTCGCGTAAAACTGCTTGTTGTGAAAGAAGTCGTTATTCCCTAATGAAGTCTAGACATTCCGGTTATTTGAAAAATTGTTGAATCTCATTACACGGAGCTGATAATTCACAATAGTAATTGCGTATCATAATTTTTGCATGACAGTTTTTGAGCTTACCAAGATTGACTAATTGAATAAAAGATAATATAATCGGAAAGAAGTATACGCGGTAAAATGAGGGGGTACGAAATAAACAAGGAAGAAATAAAATGTGAAAAAACAAGACGAACTCATCCCTCAGAGGCTGTGCCAAATGAAGGGGAGTTGCAGGATAGAGAATGAACAGAGTCAGAAAATGAATTAAGAAGAAATGATGACAGACAGAATCAAAGTAGTCCAAGAAGAAGGAGCAGTGTTAAATCAAGATCCAGCAGGAGCTCACGAAAAAGCACTCTAACAGATATGACACAACAAATATTAGATTTCATGAAGGAAGTGAGAAGAGCCAGAGAACGAGAGGACGAAAGAGATAGAAAAGAAAGTGAACAAAGAGAGAAGGAAGAAAGAAGAGCTAGAGAAAAAAAGGAAGAGGCTCATATAATAGCCAGAGAACGAAAGGAGGAGGCTGACAGAATATCCTGAGAGTGAAGAAAAGAGAATGGTAAAACAGATAGAGATAAAGAAAAAAAATATCACCAAGAGTTTATAAGACCCACTAAAGGCCTAATAGAAGCCCGCTGGGGAATTCTTGAAAGGTATATTTTATCACTATTAACTTCTAGGCTGTCAAATAGCAATAATAATTAGTCTAAGAATCAATCGCTAGAAAAAGAAAATTGCCAGACATTAAACACTTTTACGGGAAAATATGCTACTTCGTTGACAAGGCGGGGAGGTGTACCGGCCCATAAAACAAATTTGGAGGCTGTGCCACCCTGTCGGAAAAACGAAATACTTGATACGCGAGTTCAAAATTTTGATAATCCACAAAAATGGGATGCGGAAATAAATAGACGAGATAATATTGAAAATAAGACGCTCGAAATTGATTTTTCATGAAAATTTGCAAATAATAGAAAACTTGAGAACACTTTTAATGAATATGAGACACTAACAAGTATAGGCCAAAATGAAACACTGATTGTACCAAAGAAAAATGAGACGAAATTTAATGTGCGTGCTTTTCCTCGGAAACTTCGAAAAATTTTAGTAGAATATGAAAAACCAAATATCGGAATTCACTTCCCATTTGATGACGAAATGTTTGTTGCTGCGGTAAGAATAAAAAAGACTAAAAGAGAGAAGAAAGATATTAAGCGGAACTACAATAAAGAAAGACAGTCGAAGATGGACAATAGAGTCCAATTCAGATTTCATGACGATTTATTTAATGCTACTACAAAAGAAAAGAAAACTAAGAGAGAGAAAAGAGATATAAACGGAGCTATAATGAAATTATTCAGTCAAAGATAGTGGACACTGGAGTCCAAATTAGATATAACGGTGATTTATTATTTTGCGCAAATGACAGAATTGAGAAAAGTAGAGACGAAAAGAGGAATGCAAAGTAGAGACAAAATTTGGAGACTCAGCCTGCAGTGGCGAAAAACCAAACACTGTTGGATGGGCTGTGCCTTGAAAACATGGATAATAAGAGGGAAAAAGAGGTCAAAGACCCACGGGTAATAAAAGAAGATGGTTACAAAAGAGAGATGAATGACCTACAACGGGTTGTGGGAAAGTTGGGAAATGTTGAATGTCGATTCAGATTGAAAAAACTTGGAAAGGAATCTAATATTGGTCTGATCAGCTCAAAAGAGGGTTTGTTCCTTTATGAGGGGGAGAGATTCCTTGGGAAAGATCCCCTCTGTAAAGTGGCGAGAAATAGTCCTTTTCCTAAATGCACAACTGGTGGACAAGCTGTAATCCCTTTACCCAGATCTTACCCTTCTGATCTGGAGCCCCTTGAGGATACTCTACTCCAATCACTTTATATCGCCCAAACCGTTGTCCAGCAACCCTCTTTGTAACACTTTTTATTCAAGGGAATAGACAAGTATTTCTGGGATATTGTATTCAGTGAGAAATGTATCTAAGTTTCATCTTCAGTTGCCAGCTCATCATTTCATTATACCAGGGGAGGGAACCCAGAAAAAAGGCGATTCATGGATCACTAAAAATTTTACTACATTCCCAGTACTCTTATCGTTTTCACAGGCCTGTGTATTTTCGGCCTTAAATTATTTGAAATTATGCCAAGGGGCAATTTATTTTTTGATTGAGATGTGGGGTTGTTTCCACAGATGGAAATTAAAAGGCTAGTGCAGCCAATTTTTCACGATGGCTGGCATCATCGAAAGTGCCAGGAACTGATTCTCTGCTCCTCTCAAATGTAAATTCGTGAGAGCAAGAAAATTTTTGTTTTTGATTGTGCTGTGCACAATGAATTTCTACGAATCTTAGGGACGTCAACTTTGAAAACAAAATGTGGATGTTAGACGATCTAGATCATGGTGGTCCTACAATGGAGACGTGGGGATGGCGAGGAATCCTGAGCCAAGCGGTGAAAAGAGAGAAGATACAAGTTTAGTGATTTTGAGTTTAATGTTATTTATTTTATGTCTGAGTTTCCAGCCAATCTACCGGGGATGCGGGCCATTTATCTTAGGAGGGAGGTGTTGGAACCCTTGGTCCCAGTTTTTCAGATAAATGTCCCTCCCAGATTCATTTCTTTGGGCCCCTTAATTATTTTCCTTCTCCGAGTAATAAATTTTAATTTTCCCTTCATTTTTGTGACGCCATTTTGGGTCTTCTTAATTGCGTACGTGTTTAATAGACCACGAGGTAAGAAATTGCGCAGTTAGGGAGGTTGACCAGTAAATTAGTAAGTCCTAGGATTGGCTGGAAAGATTCATTTACCAACCTTGTAACCCTTGTCACAGCCCACGGCTAGCGGGCTGGGAGAAAGAGTCCTTTTTAGATCAGTTCTTTTATACAACGTGTAGTGATTACAGTAAGCTTTTTTTTACTATGTACTCTTTTAACTTTTCAGCTTAGGTCGAGTCTAAAAGAGATAGTTAGAAATCTTATCGGTAAACTTTGGCTTTAAATGTGGCCATAGACCATCCGATCACGTTTGTATATACGGAACCGTTGGAGTAACCGCGGAAATCCATTTGGGGCCGACCAGGGATCTCCCCATCCGGTAAGTGGCATAGCAACTCTTTGCGACATTTTTGCCTTTAAAAGTGGTGACCCCCGCACGTTAAACCTCCAATAAGTGGTGCCAGCGGTACCCATCCTCCTCCAATAAAGCCAAAAAACTTTAAAATATATTTTATTTTTAAATTGTAATTAAAAACCAGTTTTTAATACAAGAAGTCTTTTTAGGAATCCAAAAGAGCAAAAAAAAAACAATCAATATCAAAGTCGCCCATTTCAACTGTTTTAAAGGTAACAAAACAGATATAGGCAAAGCGCATTATGAAAAAATTAAGCTTCTAAGTTCAAACTTATATTCAAAGTTTTTACCCAGATAGATAACTGACGAATTTTGTGATACGGTATTTGAAGTTTTGTATGCAGTAATGCTCGATGAAAAAAACTACTAATTTTGATAATTATTTATGTTAAGAATACATAACTAATAGATACTTCAACTACTCGTATTATGCAAGAGTTGTGAAACGCCACAGCCATTTCGTTTTTACCACATTTCTACTTCTCTTGATGCATAACGAAGAAGACCAGTTTCCAGCCAGCGACTTGTGAATTTTTGAACTCATGAATAGGCCCGAATCTGTTGTAAATTTAAGCTGTGATTTGAGAAAGACTGATGAAAACATTAATGTTTGTGGTCAACATTGATCACGCCGGTGGCGCGCGGCCGACATCTTACCGGTGGCGCGTCGCTGTTTTTGGCTCCGCCGCCTTCGGTCTTCCCTCATCGGCGCGGCGCCGGGGTCTAATTTTGTATCTTCTTTGCTTCTCTATTTTAAGGGAAATAAGTAAGTAAATTTTTATATGTGTTTGAAGTTCTTTCCTTAATTTTCCAGAATGCTTAGAAATCCTGGACTTTACGGCATTACTTCAGATATGTGCGAAGATGATCCATATCTAGAAAAATTCAGAGCAGATATAATTCACACCGCAGCTGGGATCCTTGATAAGCATTACATGATCAAATATGACCGAAAAACTGGACACTTTCAGGTATTTTTTCTGCTTTATTTAGTTTTTTTTTAATGAAATGTTTCAGTGAAGCTCATTAGTTGATAGGGGATACAAGGTACAGTTTTGAGTCAGAGAATTTAAGACTCTCAAAACCATCCCCCCTCAGCTATAAGCTAGCCAAGAGAAATTGAGAATAGTTGGTAATGGGAAACAAAATTAACCTCTTTTGCAAAAAAAAAGGTTTCGGGTTGTAGCCTTTTTCCACTTGTTCATTAACATTTGTGATTTCAGGACTGCTTTTTACCAGTGCCTTTTTAAGCGCTAAGTGACCATGTTAAGCGACCTGTACGTTCATTTAGCTAAGTCTATAGCTCCGCAATGAACATTGTAAATAAATTTCAAAAAAGTAAGAAAAACCTTTCAAAAGACATTATTCAAAAAAAAGAAAAAGAAAAGCAATTCTGCTTTCAGTTGCGTCTGTTTTTTTTGTATCCATTTTGGAAATAAAAAGAAATAGAGATATCTAAAACTACTGTCAAAATAAGACAGATCTTAAGCAGGTCTAGTATATTTTTATACTGAATTTAAGAATAAAAAGACCGTGCAAAGACTTAAGTATTTAACCATCAGATGGCACAAGGCTCGAGGTACACAGCAAAAGACGTAAATGTTAAGAAATATGGACGGTTTGTTAAAGACATTGATTAGGTCTTATGGAAGCCATCCCATGTTATGGGCGCTAGAAGAAAAAAAAATATAATAAGAACGTAAAGAATATTTTTTAAGTTGTCCCGATATCATGATATAAAACAATTTTTTTCTGAATTCTTTTTTTTTTAAGTCGATAAGGCTTTATTTATAGGTTTTATTTTATTGGCAACAAAGGGTATTTGATACCTTATCGACGATAAGATGTTCCTAATGGGAGAATGGGGAAGCTCTTGAAAGTTGACGAGTCTTCAATTGTAAATTTCAGTTTATTAGCAGCAATAGTTGTTTTATAGAATATCGAGAATCTAAATTTTCTTATATAAAAAAAACGACAATCGATGCTTATTAGCGGAAGAGAAGCAGAAAGAGATGGGAACGAGCATAAGCAAATCACGAAAATAATTTGACGTTAAGTCAGTATCACACTGAGAATTATTGTGTTCAATCTGCCTAGTATTTAAGAGACTAAAAGAAAATAGAAAATGAGTGTCTGAATGATTTTTGAAAATATTTTGTGTCTCGGAATCTGTGCCCTGTCGTTCTTGTAATGAGACTGTAAAAAAGGGTATTCCTAAAACAGATTGTGTACCAAATTTTTAAATATCGATTTTGGCATTTAATGAGTTTAAAAATTGTTTGGTAAAATTAGAGGACAATATCTGAGGTATGATTCTATTAATAGTGAGTAAAGAGTTTTTTATGAAAGGAAGTGTAAAGAGATATTTCTATTAATGCATACTACCTAAATTTTGAAAGGGTTTGAACCGCAAATAATCGGAATGCTTAAAACATGATGGTTAATCATCAATCATGATGGCAAATCTGCATATCTATTTGATTGAGCTTTTTTATGAATACCATTCATTACGGTCTCATTACTAGATAAATATATTTACTCATTTTGTGGTCACCTAACATAAATTGTCTGTTCTTTTTTTTTTTTTTGATAAATTTGGAGGATACCTACAACTCTATAACTGCTGCAGTATGATATGCAAAAATAGTTTCGGAATGTTCATCATTATCTGTGCAATTAGCAAGGTCATATATATATATATATATATATATATATATATATATATATATATATATATATATATATTTTTTTTTTTTTTTTTTTTTTTTATATATATATATATATATATATATATATATATATATATATATATATATATATATATATATATATATATATATATATATATATATATATATATATATATATATATATATATATATATATATATATATATATATATATATATATATATATATATATATATATATATATATATATATATATATATATATATATATATATATATATATATATATATATATATATATATATATATATATATATTAAGAATAGCGGGAACTTAATGTCGAGCCTTGTAGGCCTTCACTATTAATAAGAATAAGAGTGATTGATAAATGCCCTTGTACAGCGCCCTTCACTTAGTGATTATGCGGGTAATATCTTAGTAAATCAACATCGTTTCAGTTGTCTCCATTATTATTCAGCTTATCAATTGAATAACTTATCGAGAGAGTCGAGAACCTTCTTTAGAGCACACAGAATGGCTGAAACATTATTATTACGTTTTTCTTTTTTTTAGCAGGGGGATTTTCCATTAAAATGCTAATTATCCAAAGTTAGGCTCTCTGAGAGATAGACCGCCGAAATCCGCGTAGGCTGGTGGTCTCTCTTTGATGAGCCCTAGGTGATAAGATGTGGTCATTTGTTTGCTTCATTTTGTTCTTTATTCTTCGAGTTGTATTTTACTTGCATTTCTCATTCGTTAAATTGATAACTTGTTCAGGGTGCTACAATATTTGTTTTGTTCAAAGCTTCGAGTGATTAATCTTCACCTCAGCTGCTGTGCCCTCGGCTTTCCACAGAAATTTTGTCAGCTTTTGGCTCTTTCTGTTGATGCTGAGCAGTTTTCCCCAGTTGGTATGGTGTCGATAAAAGAAGTAGTTCTTCTCTTTTGCTTCTTCTACTATTGAATTTTTAAGGCATTTTTGTGCTACTGCTCATTTCATTTTCATTTTTTCTTATGTTGAAAATTGTCTTCCAATCTGTATTGTATGCATACCATGGTAATATAGCAGTGAAGCTACATTTATCTGACTTTCACCTTTCTCGTCAAAGAAAGAAAAGATCTATGAATGAAAGATATCTATTATAGGACACCGCCCATAAAAACGACTTTATTTTGTAAACTTTACAAGTTTCAAACAAGGTTGGCTACCCTGCAATATCCCTAAAATGCGTCCTTTATTCGTTTTTCCAGGCCTCATCCCGTACTTTGGTTATGGTGGGGGGGGGGGGGGGGAGCGTCATGTGTCTAGTTACTTTAACTGTTTGATCTATATCAAGAGAGAAGTGGTCAGTGTCAAAGAATACATAGAATAGAAATTCAAATAAAATCTCAGAAGTTAAAAATAAATAAGTAATATCACTAATTTTTAGCATTAGTTGGAGCAAACTTTATAAATATGCAAATACTTAATCTCAGCCAACAATTGATCGTAGTTCAAAGTCGCCAGAAACCAACACAAAGTCATAGCAGTTTCTTGACCATATAATTGATGGGCCACCAATCCTCAAGAGGGAATGTCTTTTGATAGACAGGCTTGAACTTCTGTCCTTGGAGTTTTTAGGCGTAGCATTACACGCCGGACTTCCGATAAGGTTAAAAAAATAAATAAAGCTTTACTAAATTATTTTGTCTGCATATTCATCTTACCTTAGACCTTAGATCCTTCTGTGCCTCTAGAGGCTCTCAGGGTATCTAAGAAGAGTCGCCAATCGTCGACTCTTGCAACCGCCCAGACATTTTTTGCAATTTGCAACCGCCCAGACATCCTCCCATTCAGCGTTAAGCGAGGCATTTAGATTTGAGAGGTCAGTTCGATTGCTGCTCCGTAAGGTGTTTTGAGGCGTCTTCTTCTTCTGGTACAGTGGGGCTGTCAGTGGAGGACGGCCTTTTGCAGTCGAGTTTCGGGCAGGTGGATCACATGCCCAAGGTATCTACATTTTGGGTATCTGATAACTTCAGTAGTCAGTGCCTGAGACATCTTGTGTCATACAGCAGCGCTCCTTTTTTTGGGATATTTTGAATGCGCTTTAAACAAATATTTTTCAAGCGCGAGGAGTTTCCTTTCAAGGTGTTGGTCTAAATTCCAGGTTTCGGAACTATAGCAAAGCGTCGAGAGGACGTTGCTGTTGAAAAGTCTCAGCTTAAATCTGTTAATCTACACCGAAATAAAAACATTAATTCCGAAGCACAAATCACATGATAATTTAAACTGAAAGCGAGCAGAAATTAAAATCGAGAACTGAAACTCGAAACGAACAGAAATTAAAATGAATATATTGAAGATAAAGCTGATCACAGAAGGAAAAATTTAATTCGGAGGCTTGGTAGTTATTTTTTCTGCTTCTTAAGGGACTTTGAAATTTAATATTTTTTATAATTTTGTTCTGGAACAACACTGCTGCTTTTACAGGTTCTTTTGTTTTATAAATTTGTTTTTAGCTTTTAACTATCAGACTGTTAACACAATTAAGATCCCACTTTTTTTTTCCCAAAAATTTTAACCAGGCCTATCGTTATTGTGAGTATTGGCAAAGGCTCTTGGGACCCTTTTGACTACTGGTAAACCCTTTTCTTCAGAAGAATGACGCCACTAATCGGTTGTTTTTCTGAAGGCGATAAAAGATTAGCAAACAAAATAAACAACTTTGTGTTAAGTCTAGGGCTATTTTCAAACATTCTGGGAGTAGGCCGAGGTTTTTTTGCAAGGGTAGCGTTAAATGCAACTTTTTCCTTTTTAACTAATTATAAATCAGAGCACTCGAACTTCTTCTAAAACCTTTTTTTGGCAAGTTATCTTAAAGTTGCGTAAACTAATATTACTTTAAGGCAACAGTTTTTGTTACCCATCTTTGAAGAACGAAACCAACAAAAAGGTAGGAAGTAGAATAGTTCCTGATTCCTGCGCTGATGGGAAAAAGACTCAATGGGAATTTTCAGTTTTCTCATAAAAATATGAATTTCTGTTTAATTTCTGCTTTTCTCTCTCTCTCCCTCTTCTCATTTCTTTCTCTTTCTCTCCTTGTGTTTACTTCTTCTGTTTGCTTCGTTTTCTCGAATAAGTCAATACCCTTGATAAATTATGTTATTGTTCTTTATATTTCCAACTCGTATTATGTTCGATATTTTCTTTTTTCTAGAGTACTGAGCTTGGTCGTATCGCCAGTGGCTATTATCTGACCCACGAAACTGTAGCTACGTATAATCAACTACTGAAACCAACTCTCAGTGAAATCGAGCTGTTTAGAGTCTTCAGTCTCAGCTCGGAATTTCGGCAAATTACCGTTAGAGAAGATGAAAAATTGGAGCTAAGCAAACTGATGGAGAGAGTTCCAATTCCTATCAAGGTAACTAATTTTTTTTGTCATTGGCTAATTTTCTAAAGGAATTTAATTTGTCCGACAAATTTACTAGAATATGAAGCATAACTTGGATTTGTAATTGAGGAATTTTGTGAAATAAATGTTTTGGACTAAATTCTCATAATTTAATTAAAAAGGTCATATAATTATGCTATTTATCAATAGCTTATTCGTTTTGTCCATTTTTGTGTTTTCTGTATGTCAGTGAATATGCGATTTCTGAGAAGATTCTGTAGACTTGTAGTAGGTTTAAGTCTTTTAAAAGCCGTTCTCGTCGAGTCTACCTCTATAGCTGTCTTAAGTTTTACTGACTTTAAATTTTTAATTTTCGGCCAACCGTCGAGGGCTAAACGGAAAGCAAGTCGTCCTCGTCTGGGGTGGGAGGACGCCATAAAGAAAGATTGAAAGCAAATGGGAACTTCCTGGGAGGGTGTAAAAAGGGAGGCTTTGAATGGATTGGGATGGAGGAGGAGCGTGCGTAGCTGTGTGGGCCTCAGGTGGCTTGGTGCTGTGGTGAGTTGTTAGTAGTAGTAGTATTAGTAGTAGTATTTTTAATATAATGTTTTAGATTGAAAAAAAAATGATTTCAATCTTGGTATTGAAAATAGAAATAATGCAAGTTTAGGACGAGAAGAGACGATAAGAATTAATACGGACGTTTAAAAATTAAACCCACTACTAAAAAGGGCGAGATGAAAACCCAGTTTAAATTCAACTTCGCTTAAGCTTAAACTTCACTTAAGTTAAAACTCTGGGGTTTTAACTTTTCCAGACTAGCTTACATGGGATTACATTGATCAGCAAAAATGATAGTGTATATATCTGAGATATTATGCAGAAATAATTTTCTATCTCTGCGCAGATAAGCAAATGCAATGCACAGTGTTAAAAAATATGAACCGTTAAATTTTTCGGCCTAGTAGCAAAAAAGACTGAACTCCTTTGAGGCAAAATTAACCAAGTCCATAAACAAAAAGTAGAGCCAAATTTAAAAAGATGATCTTAGAAAAAATGTCCTGAGTACTGGGTGTTGGCCTGGTATGCTTGAGCATAGAGAATTCTCTTAAAAAGCATTTAGGACATATTCAAATTGGCCTCTTTTTTTTATAGAAATTGATCCACAAAATGTGTTGATCATTTCCTTTGTGAATTTAAAAAATTAAGAGTCAATGAACTTTTTGAAGAAATCCTGTGTCTTTCCTGGACAGAAAAATTTAAACGGGCTTTTCTAGGAAAATAATTTGTCTGTATGTATTCGACAGCCTTGCTCAGTAAGGAATATGAAATAAAAATCATGAAGAAAATTTAAAATAAAAATGAACGAGATAAAAAGTCATCTTAAAACACCGTTACATCACCTTTAAATTTCCAAATAATTCCTACAGTGAACTTCAAGAATATCGACTATTTAGAATCGATAGGAAAGCCGACTCGTGTTTTGTATATTATTGTCAAAATTCTATTTTTTACTTTTGGTTGTTGTTGGCAAGGGTAAGTCTTTAATTACCTTGTTTTGCTAGGAACAATTTGATATGGCTTAGGCTATTACTTGATGGATATATTCCCACAATTTTTTGTCCCTTTGTTTACCTCCGATAACGAGCAAGGATTAAACCTATATACATAAAATATTTTTTCCTGTTTTCATTATTATTATTGATGCTTGAATTGGGTTACGGCTAATCTATTATTTCCCTCTTTTTTATCTATTTAATTTCGTTTACACTTATATATATATATTTTTTTTTTCTAAAAAAGGAAAGTTTTGAGGAGCCTAGTGCCAAAGTTAACGTTTTGCTCCAAGCCTACATTTCCCAGTTGAAGTTAGAAGGACTGTCATTAATGGCTGACATGGTTTACGTCACTCAGTCAGGAAGTCGTCTTGTAAGAGCCATATTTGAAATTGGTAAGTATTTTCTTGCTCATATATATATATATATATATATATATATATATATATATATATATATATATATATATATATATATATATATATATATATATATATATATATATATATATATATATATATATATATATATATATATATATATATATATATATATATATATATATATATATATATATATATATATATATATATATATATATATATATATATATATATATATATATATATATATATATATATATATATATATATATATATATATATTTTTATATATATATATATATATATATATATATATATATATATATATATATATATATATATATATATATATATATATATATATATATATATATATATATGGTCCTAAGCGAATACCCCCCCCCCCCCAGCGAATACATCCCGGAAAATACCCCCCCCGCGGAAAAATACCCCCACCCCGGAAAACACCCCCCCCCCCACGGAAAATACCCCCAGGAACACACACACACCCCCCCCCTCGGAAAATACCCCCACGGAAAATACTCCCCCGGAAAATACCCCTCCGAAAATACCCCCTCCCGTGGAAAATAAGGCTTTCCAAATTTGAGAATTTTATTCGAGCCATTTTTTAATTTCCTCAGGGGGTAACTAAGACAACTGTATAGCAACATTACTCTGGATGGACTGGAACAGAACTAGACGATGGAGGGTAGAAACCCTACCCAGTAGACAGATCCTAACACAGGAATTTACTTCGTTGGGGGTATACTCTATATGAGAAAACAAATTTGAGAATTAGTAAAGAAAAATTGGTTAGTCTGTCACAATAGACTAATTAAGCTATTACAAAAATGGAGAATTCTGTAAAAATCAACACCTTCCCCCAACCCCACCCCCGCGGATATTATGAATTTTGTCTTGCTTTAAGCCATTAAAAACTGTGTTGTCTTTATTTTAGTACTGGTTAGCCATTACATTCTCTAGGAAAACAAGTGCTGCTTTAGGCAAAACTTGCCATTACCCCCTTCCAGTTGTCACTCAACTCCTTCAGTGTCCTGAAGACCTGAACAATACAATTATATTTTTGAAATTTTATATATTTTTCGTTTTTCTTATAGTTAACGTCAACGTTATTAATGTTAGGTTAAAATAGAACAGGGGGAAGGGAGTGATTCTAAATTCTTCGAGTAAGACTGACCGAAAATCTACGTGTATTTGTGAAGCATAAAATAGACAAGGTTTTATTTCAAATTAAATAGCCTAAGGAAGAGGATGCATTGACAAAATTTCCATACTTGAATTAAGATTTGTGAAGTGACTGATTTTCAAGCCCCTTAGTTGTGAATTTTATGGGTTATACTCAGGTATTTGATTCAGCTGATATAAAAGTTATAGTGAAGGTCCCATCCTTATACGGCACATCAGATAAGTAAGTAAGTGATTAGTACTACGTGTGGAAATTAATATTGCTGCGGCTAAAGCAGATATCACTTACCACTCTGGGACTCTCACGTCTCACGTGTACGTCATGTCAGAAGTCTCACATCTCAGTTGTATGGGTTTTGTCGTTTAAGAGTTTTACGAAAAGAAAAACTGATAAGGCTTCTCATTAGTTGAAAGTCTTTACAAGTAACGTACTTAGCCAAGCCTGGGAAGCTTCCAGCGCACTTGATAAAGATTTTAAGCACACATAATTTTAAAAACATCACACGAAAATATAAATGATATAAATAAATCTTAAAACAAGGAAAACTTAAATTGAATACGCTAATCATGCTAAAAACGAATAAATATCTATCAAACAAGTTGAGTTTTGCTACCCTATCTCACCGTAAAAGTCTATAACCTACTGCGTCATTGGTGCTTTACTGAACACTATATATGTCTTGAACAGTGTTCGAAAGTACAATAAAAATCAAACAATATTTGATAATAAGGCTGTTAATTCTTCAAAAATCATTAGTTCAAGATTTTATTTCACTGATATTTTCTGCTTTAGTGATTTAGGCTAGTAGGTGGTTTGTGTGAATTTGTTTGAAGTAAACTATCGTGGGTTGATATTACCGTTTTATATGGATTTTTGCTGTGTTTTGTCACCTTTTATGATGGACACTGTTTTAAGAAGCAAGGGAAAGACTAGGGTTGAAGATAGTACCAAATGTGAAGGTAAAAGTCTCTTTGACTTAAACTATGCAGATAATTTGAGTGGGCCTAGATAAAAATTTTTAACTGCCTGAAGGAAGTTTTGAAGGTTTTGAGGATTCTGGTTGTGATGATAGATTTGAAAATTGAGGTCAAGAAGACTGAGTCACTTAATTTGGAATAATTAATGATGAAGGGGTAATGGTAGGTATGGGGAAAAGTGACTAGTTGCATATCTTCGTGTAAATTGATAGCATTCTTTAGTTAGGACAGTGGATGCAATGAAGGTGTAAAAAGTAGAAGAGCCATTGTCCAGGAAGGATTTTCATTGAAGGGACAGTTATAAAAAAAGGAAGATAAGTTTTAGAACGAAGGTTATTATTCTAGAAGTAATGATAGTCGTCAAGTACAACTCTAAAACATGGATGTTTTGAAAGATTGAATTCCAAACAGCCGAGACAAAATCAATAATTTCATTTTGGCTCAAAAGTTTTCGAGTTTGTCACATCTTTGCAAATTTCAGCGCAAATTTTTCGTCAAAATTTGTATGTAAAATTCATAAAATTCCTTTCTTTTCAGTGATCAACCGTGGCTGGGCACAGTTAGGTGACAAAGCATTGGCTTTATGTAAAATGATAGATAAGAGAATGTGGCAATCAATGTCTCCACTAAGACAGTTCAAGAAGATTCCAGAAGAAATTGTGAAAAAGCTTGAAAAGAAAAATTTTCCATGGGAAAGGTGAGAATTCAACAAATATTGCATATGTTTTCAAAAATGGCAACTAGGAGCACCTTTTTCAGATTGATGAATAAACTTGCTTTGGACTTTTACCTATCGTCATCAGCACGGATGCTTCAGTTAATCGTTCTAACTGCTTCAAATTATGAATTTTTTCTGTTAAACATATTAAATTAATCCAAGGACGCCCATAGACCGGGACGAATTTTGCCCCCCCCCCCCTAAATTTTGGAAGACCAGAAATGTTCAAATAGTGCAATATTTTTAATATTTTTTTTCGAATATTAAGCTTGATAAGCCAAAAAAAGGTTCTATAAATCTGAGTTTCTCCTCCCCTGATAATGTTTTGAAGGCTTTAGGAACTTTTTAATGGGTGGGCATAAAAGTCGTATATTTTTACACCGTGTTTCCTTTTTCATTAAGAATTAAGTACTGCTCGAACTTCTAGGATTATATTTTTTTTTCAAAATCATTGAGGTTGTAACCGTCGATTTAGTTTGTAACAGTCGATTAGTAACAGTCCTTTTTCATTATAACATTACTTTTCTTTAAATAGGAAGTAACTTGTATTGTGGCTCTGAATTGTAATATAGTTAATCCTTGCTTGGAACAGATTAGTCCCAAATTTCCCTTATTTAAAGAACGGGGACAAGAAAAAAGAAGACAAGTCAGTGTTTCTAATGCAAAAAAAGTCTATTTTGTTAAAAGCTGACTTTGTTGAAAGAATTGACTTGTTGCTTCAATAACATTTGGTCTTGACCAGTGGCGTAGCGAGGTCTTGTGACGCCTGGGCCGGAATTTTAACTTGTCACCTCCCCCCCCCCCCCCACAAACATTTAAACATTGCTGAGTCATATTTGTTAATGGTTGAAACATACAATTGAAAAAAAAACTATTGAAGTGTTTAAATTAAGGAGTGACAGGAAAAGTAAATTGCGTACTGTATAACATTGGTATGTAAACATTCTAATATAAATAACTTACATAAATTTAAGCAAAATACAACATTTAAACATATTATCATTATAATTACAATATCAAACAACACCATTTTAATTAGTGGCCTACATTAAGAAAGGCTAAAATGGGCAGGGGTACAGTTTGTACAGTTTGTAACAGTTGTACAGTTTAATTAAGTACAGTTTGCAAGAAATGCGATGGTAGGAGATTTTGACATCCCCCACCCAAAAGAAATGTTTGTCCGACTCGTAAAAACGTAACAAAAATGATTAAAACAAATTTTTGATGTAGTTTTTTAACGTTTTTTGTACGGCCCCGTCCTGAAAAAAAAAATATTTTGTAGATTTCCCCCCCCCCCCGCCAAAAAGAAAAATCCTGGATAAGACCATGTCTTACACTCTTTATAATTTATCAAGTTTTTATAAATCTGCCAAATTCGTCAAAGTATATACTTTTCCCGCTCATATCCCACACTTTATCCATAATTTTAACGATTTCCAAATGTCGTGAACATGTCTGCGCCTGAAAGAACTCCATTACACAGTCTTTCCTTTTTCATTAAGACTTAAGTACTGCTCGAACTTCTAGGATTACATTTTTTTTTCAAAATCATTGAGGTTGTAACCGTCGATTTAGTTTGTAACAATCGATTATTAACAGTCCTTTTTCATTTTAACATTAAGAATTAAGTACTGCTCGAACTTTTAGGATTACATTTTTTTCATAATCATTGAGGTTGTAATAGTCGATTTAGTTTGTAACAGTCGATTAGTAACAATCCTTTTTCATTATAACATTAAGAATTAAGTACTGCTCGAACTTTTAGATTTGCATATTTTTTTTTCAAAATCATTGAGGTTGTAACAGTCGATTTAGTTTGTAACAGTCGATTAGTAACAGTCCTTTTTCATTATAACATTAAGAATTAAGTACTGCTCGAACTTTTAGGATTACATTTTTTTTTTTTTAAATCATTGAGGTTGTAACAGTCGATTTAGTTTGTAACAGTCGATTAGTAACAGTCCTTTTTCATTAAAACATTAAGAATTAAGTACTGCTCGAACTTTTAGGATTACATGTTTTTCATAATCATTGAGGTTGTAACAGTCGATTTAGTTTGTAACAGTCGATTAGTAACAGTCCTTTTTTATTATTACATTTTTTTCAAAATCATTTAGGTTGTAACAGTCGATTTAGTTTGTAACAGTCGATTAGTAACAGTCCATTTACATTATAAAATTAAGAATTAAGAACTGCTCGAAATTTTAGGATTACATTTTTTTTTTCAAAATCATTGTGGTTGTAACAGTCGATTTAGTTTTTAACATTTGATTATTAACAGCCGTTTTAAATTATAACAATAATAATTAATAAATGCTCGAAATTTTATGATTAAATTTTTTTTAAAAATCATAGAGGTTGTAACAGTCGATTTATTTTTTAACAGTCGATTAGTAACAGTCCATTTTCATTATAAAATTAATAACTAAGTACTGCTCGAAATTTTAGGATTAAATTTTTTTTTCAAAATAATTGAGGTTGTAACAGTCGATTTAGTTTGTAACAGTTGATTAGTAACAGCCGTTTTTTCATTATAACATTAAGAATTAAGTACTGCTCGAAATTTTATGATTAAATTTTTTTTAAAAATCATTGAGGTTGTAACAGTCGATTTATTTTTTAACAGTCGATTAGTAACAGTCCTTTTAAATTATAACATTAAGAATTAAGAACTGCTCGAACTTTTAGGATTACAATTTTTTCAAAATCATGAGGTTGTAACAGTTGATTTAGTTTGTAACAGTCGGTTAGTAATAGTCCTTTTTCACTATAATATTAAGAATTAAATACTGCTCGATATTTTAGGATTACATTTTTTTTTCAAAATCATTGAGGTTGTAACAGTCGATTTAGTTTGTAACAGTCGGTTAGTAACAGTCCTTTTTCACTATAACATTAAGAATTAAATACTGCTCGATCTTTTAGGATTACATTTTTTTTTCAAAATCATTGAGGTTGTAACAGTCGATTAGTAACAGTCCTTTTACATCATAACCTTAAGAATTAAGAACTGCTCGAAATTTTAGGATTACATTTTTTTTCAAAATCATTGAGGTTGTAACAGTCGATTTAGTTTATAACAGTCGATTAGTAACAGTCCTTTTACATTATAACATTAAGAATTAAGTACTGCTCGAACTTTTAGGATTACATTTTTTTTCAAAATCATTGAGGTTGTAACAGTCGATTTAGTTTGTAACAGTCCTTTTACATTATAACATTAAGAATTAAGAACTGCTCGAACTTTTAGGATTACATTTTTTTTTCAAAATCATGAGGTTGTAACAGTTGATTTAGTTTGTAACAGTCGGTTAGTAATAGTCCTTTTTCACTATAATATTAAGAATTAAATACTGCTCGATATTTTAGGATTACATTTTTTTTTTCAAAATAATTGATGTCGTAACAGTCGATTTTGGTTTACAGTTTAATGTGTAGCGAATCTCTTTGTCTCTTTCTCTTTTTTTGTCTTTCTTTCATAGCAGCTTTATTTCCTCAACAATTTAAATTTGATAATGTTTGCTGTCAAAGCTGTCTCAAAAACCACTTTTAGTATTATGTTTTTGAAACTAGTAATTATTATGTCTGGCTTTCTACCCAAATAAAGAATTCATTTTGCTTTTTCTTTTCAATCCTTTATTTATAGGTTATACGATCTTAAACCTGAAGAAATCGGCGAGCTACTGCGTGTTCCCAAACTTGGGCGAACTGTGCATAAATACATTCATCAATTCCCGAAACTTGAACTGTCGGCCCATATACAACCAATCAACCGAGCCACTCTTAAAGTGGAGCTTACAATGACTCCCGACTTCCAGTGGGATGAAAAAGTTCACGGAAATTCCCAGGCTTTTTGGATCATGGTTGAGGATGTTGATTCAGAGACGATTCTACATAGTGAATATTTTCTATTGAAGCAGGCCTATGCAGAGGAAGAACACTTAGTGAAGTTTTACGTGCAGATGTTTGACCCTGTTCCTCCTCAGTATTTTATTCGGTAAGATTCGTTTTTAATATGACAGAATCAATTGTGTTGTTATCACGTTGTTTTGGGGTAAATTTTACACATTATTAACTTCTCAGAAGCTTAAACAGGTTTTTGTTAAAATGAATTGATTTTTTTTCCTTGTCTCATCATTTCATTTTTTTAACAGTGTAGGCCTGTAACTTTTCACGGTTTTTGAATCATGGTTTTGGCCTTGTATGTTACAATTGTCTGACACGGCTCTTCCCATATACTTTTCTAATTGTGTTGAAGGTTAGGGCCCCCTCCCCGTCCAAACAGGAAAACCTAGTATTTTTTTCAATAAATATATCGGGTCGTGTGCATGTTAATGTACACCTGGTAAAAAGGGATTTCCATCCTATAGTAAGCTAAACTGGAAATTCGATGCTGGAAGAAAAAATCATCCAGCCCTATTCTACTATTTAACGTAAACTTCAAGTATCTAATATTTCTCTGGATTAGAGGTACCCAAACGCTATTTTGTATTAAGAAGTCCATTGGATTGTCTGAAGATCTGTCCGAAGAAGAATCAATTTTAGCAACGTGATGCCAGTTGGCTGGTGTACAATGACCCTGGGTATTAAGATACGAGTTCATCAAAACTGAGGTTTGGTAATAATTTGGAAACTTGGCTTGAATATTTGTAGACTAGTGTGAACAACCAAATATACCCCCTCCCCCCGCTTGCTTTAACGAACTGCTGGGGAAATTTGAAGATTTTAGTCCACAGAGAGTTTTTTAAGACGTGAATCTTTGGAAATTTCTTCCAAAATCCTCCCCTCTCCTTAAACAAGCCAGACCAGAGTGCATCGACGTACACAATTTTGCAGTTGAAAGGAGGCTGGAATGGACTCGCTAAAATGTAGGTTTGCAACGCTTCCATAAAAATATGTTCTGGGGGAGGAAGATAAATTAAAAAAGCAAAGGTCAGTGGAAAATTTGAAGCACTACAAATTCAGGAAAATTTATAAAGATGTAACAGTTTTGGATGGGGAGGTGGACCCTAAACCTCTATGTGTATTTGCCTGGCTTCAAGCCTGTCGGCATGTTTGTAGTCAAATACATGGCTCTAATAAGATATATTTTTATATCCCCGAATAAATCAACATCTTTTGAATTTAGAAAAACCCTTGCAATAATTAAAAGAAACAGTAAAGAGAGTGTTTTTTAAGTGATTAAACTTAAAATGAGCAAAAATTAGCGCGCATTAGAGGAGGAAAGGCAATCCCCCTCTTCATACCCCCCACCTCCCGCCCTTCGTCCCCCTACCAAGTGGACTAGCGTAATTTTGAGTCACAAACTAAAATACGAGTATGTATCCGGACCATATAAAGAGTATTAGGGGTCCATATCTGGATAGTCAAAGGGTATGTGATGTATAGTATTTTCTTCTCTACATTATAGGGGGGCAACTGCTCCCCCCCCCCCGTGGCACCGCCCAACGACGCCCCTGGCTGCTTCAATAGGAACCAAAACTCTAAGGAAGACAATTTTGATGAGAATATAAACTCAAGAGAATCTCAGTTTTCCCAACAAATTATTTTACAATAAGATTAAGTACCTTTAGTGTTACCAACAAAAGTTATTAGCGTAAGAAAAATTGCACAATCTCAGAACAAGAGAAGATAACCCCAAAAAGGATGGTGACTTTGACAAAACTATGCCGTCAAATTCAGTAAATCCAGAGACTCTTTGCCGGATATTCTATGTCCCCATATACAAAAATTCGACCAAAACTTTTGAGACAGGCAACTACTTTAGAACAACTGAAAAGTAAAATAATTAGCCTCCTTGTCTTAGAGGCTATACGGCAACGCATTCTTTCTTGAGCATGTATACGTGCCGTTCATAGAAACTATAACAGTTTTGGAGCCCAAAAAGGTTTTCTTTGGGGAACGCTTTTCAATTCCTCCTGGGAGTTTCTCCAGATCCCTAGAGCATATATCCCCTAGCCCTCATTTACTTGAAAAATGTATTTCAATTTTTAGTCTTCGATGTGAAGGATTAGGAGTGACAGCTCCCCCTCCCCCCTCTTAACGGAGGAACAGTTTAAGAGTAACATAAAAAGATATATTTTTCTGTCTCGGTTTTACCTTACCTATTAAAAAGGTTTCAAAATTTTTTACGAGCTTCATGCCTCTGCGGTAAATATTTCTTGTTTTTATAGTTTACATAAAATTTGCACTGAGGTGAAAAACTTCAAACTACTCTTTAGTATGATCAATTTTTTTTATAGCGAAATAAATGCATAAAGTTGAATTTCTGACACTGTTACACTTTTGGCAGTGGCTGCCAATCCCACCTATTTTTATTTCTCTGTGTGCAGGATGAATTATATCCTAGTGTCTTTAACGCAAAGGGAAGGATCCAGGGTGTTGCCCCCTTCCATTCCATAGTGGCATATAGTTTTGCCTTTTTTAAAGCTTAATTACTTTTTACTGCCCTAAAAGAAATTAAACAAAAGCTGAAAAGAAGAAACTACAACAGCAAAAGAGTTATTTCCATTCAAAAGTTTCAAAATGTTTTATTAAAGGTGACAAATTTTTTACGAGCTTTATGCCTCTGTGGTAAATATTTCTTGTTTTTATAGTTTACATAAAACTTGCACTGAGGTGTTAGTGAATAATACCTTTTTTTGTTGGTATCGTTGGTTGTTGTATCATTTAAGATGATAACCAACGAAAACTTAGAAAAGCGGTCTTTAACTTCTCTAGAAAAGCTTATATTTTTTCTGTAAACGAGATGTGTACGTGAAAGCGACGATGAACCTTGAACATTTTGGTAATAAAGAAAAAAATATTTACTTTTAAAAAAAGGGGGTTTGTATGTGGGATGAGTATGATCAATTTTTTTATAGCGAAATAAATGCATAAAGTTGAATTTGTGACACTGTTACACTTTTGGCAGTGGTACTTTAGGTCTTGGCGGGGGGGGGGGGCCCGCTGCCGTCCCCTCTTCCCCCAATTTTTCTGACATTTGAGATTACTTTCCTTTTATTTTATATTTTTGCACTCCTATGGTATACCTTTGTTTTGAAAATTGAAAAATTGAAAATCTGCCTTTAAATGTTACTTGAATGTTGCCTTAATGGCTCTACTTTCAATTGCTATTTCGGGGATAATATGACAGAATGTACTATACATTTTACTGCATTTCGTTATACTGGGACATGAAATGACGAAGTCCCAATCCCCCCCCCCCCCCACACACACACTTCCACACACACTCACGCTGAAAGGAAGACTTCTTTCGAAACGAAATACTCTTGCAATATCTTGGCTTTGAGGAAATAATTAGCACAGAGGAAAAAACATATACTGTTGAAATTACGCAGGGAATTTAAGTCTAACTTTGTGATTGGTCCCATATTTAAAAGACTTAGCGTGGTTTTTCTTCAATATTTGTTGAAGAACAGTTGGAACTAAATTGTACTATAAATTTTGGCATTAGACTCTATGGAATTACATCAACCGGTTCGTCGTCAAATTTTACGCTTAATCGTTTTTATTTCTCATGTTTCGCCAAAATTGTGTTAAAATGTTTTGTATATCTTTCAATAAAAAAAAATCAAAGATGCTCTCGTTCGTATTTTTTTTTTCCAATTGCAGCGTTGTGTCAGACCGATGGATTGCTTCTGAAACTTTGCTTCCTGTTTCTTTCCGCCATTTGATCTTGCCTGAGAAAAACCCTCCACCAACTGAACTATTGGATCTTCAAGCCCTTCCGGTAAGTCTTTTTTTTGCTAATTAGATGATATAATAGGATCCTGAACAAAGTAAATATTTTTTACGTCGTGGAATTAATGAAATATACATCGAATACATCAACCAATATACGACAATGAATACATACACGATGAATACATGATGAATAATACACGATGAATTCATGATGAATACCTGAATCAATGAATTTTTTTACGAAACTCGCGCATAAAGTACTATATTACTAGGAAATAGCACACCCTTGGTAGAGAGTTGGGCTCATAATCGTTGGTTGTAACCAAGGCCGTATCCAGAGGGAGGAGTGCCGGATTTGAACCTCCCCCCCGTAGATACCCCGAAATTTTTGTCCGACCCGTAAAAAGGTAACAAAGATGCACATAAACAAACTTTTGACGCGTTTTGTACCTCCCCCCCCCCCCCTCACCCGAATAAAAATCCTAGATATGCCCTTGGGTGTAAAAAACATGAGATTAAGCCCCTTAATATAAAAAAAGAAAATAAAAGAACAAAACCACAAAATTAGAAAAGGAAGGAGCACCTCAAGAGAAAAATCAGAGAAATCAAATTTAGCGTCAGAAAAAAAAAAATTCAAACTACTCTTTAGTATATTGTGAAATATTTCAAGTTCTTGTTCAAATTTAAGATTTTGTAATACTTTTGTAATGCCAAAATTTATTTCCAATATATTTCTCTTTCTTTTCTATTTTTTTTAGGGGAGGGCCGAATTCACATTCTCCTAGATATTGAATAAAAGCATTTTAAGCACTCTTGTTGCATACTACTACTGACAACTTACTGGATCCCCAAGCTGCCTGAGGCCAACACAGCTCATCCTCCACCCCAATCTATCCAAAGCCTCTCTCTTTACGCTCTCCCAAGAAGTTTTCTTTCCCCTTTAATTTTTCTTAACAATATTTTACAACTTCCTTACAATCTTAAATCTTTTCTTAAATCTTTCCCACCCATTTAGGGACGACCTGCTTTTCGTTTGGCCCTAGACGGTTGCCCGACATGGACGATCTTGGGCAATCTGTCATCTTTCATCCTCAGAACGCGTCCTTGCCATCTCAACCTTTCTTTCATTATAGGCCTAGAAAGCGGGATTGACTCACAACTTTCGTATAGCTTACTGTTTAATATACGGTCAGTCAGTCGGGTACCCAAAATAATCCGTAGGCAATTTCTCTGGAAAACATCTAGCAAATCCTCCTCCGTTTTTTGGAGCGCCCACGCTTAAGAACCATACTTTACCATTGTAATCACCGTAGCTTCCAATATTTTAATCTTAGTTTGCAGACTTATCTTCCTATTCTTCCAAACTTTCTTCAACTTTTAAAAAACACCTTGGGCCTTGGCTATTCTATTTTTAACATCTTCTCGGCACCCACCGTCTTTACTAATAATACTACCCAAGTAAGTGATGCTGTCCAATTGATCGATCTTCTCATTACCCAACAACACCTCTTCATCTTCAATTATTACTAGTCTTAGTGACTCAGTCTTCTTAACATTAATTTTCAAACCTATTCTCGCACCCTGAAGTCGAGAAAACTAAAAATTCATTCATTTTGCTAAATTTTTCATCTAGGATACTTAAATCAACAGCAAAATCAAAGTCAGGAAAGTTTTACTTCTGAATTTGATTCCGTTTTCTCCCATTGCTGTCGCTGTGCTCCTTAGAACAAAGTCCATCAAAATGATCCATATAAGTGGGAAAGGACGCAACCCTGCTTAACTCCTGACTTAATACGAAACCAGCTGCTAATCTCATTTCTTACCTTAGCCGCAGCAGCATTATTCTCGTGCATAGCACTAACCATTTTAATGTATTTATCTGGTATACCATACCCGAATAGGACCTTCACTAAAGTTCTTTACCATTTACGGCTCTTTTTTTTCGCGCACTTTGTTCCTGTTCTAATAAGTTCATGATCTCAAGGCCCAAGGTCAATCTTCTACTTCAATAGCGAGAAAGGATTCTTGGTGCAAATTCAGGAAAGTTATTTATAACACAAAATATTCCGAAAACAAATGTTACTGTATTGACTTCATCATTCCAAACTGAATATGAGTATCCTCTGCCAAATATTAAGTAAAAAGCCATTTGAGGCCAAACATCAGTAATATTCTGAAACTGTCAATATGTCAGTATCTTTAAAGTGCATCTTTTTTCATTGTCGACTCATTGTGGTTTCAGTTTATTGTATCTTTTAATCTAAAATCTGAAGTTTTCTTGTTTTCTAATAAGCTTCTGGTTAAATTCTAAGTTAGTAATGAATTTTGGATTAAAACTTGCCACTTCAAAGTTTGGGCTACAGACTGCAAGCACGCATCATAAAAGAGTAGCTCGATGGCTGGGACATTTCCCCTGGATGGACGAACCCCCGTATTCCTAGAAGATTTGCACTATGTTACCCACAAACGGATAAGACAAGAAAGCTTCAGACTTAAGCAGAATTAGATTGTTAGAAACAACTTTAAATATTTGAAATTTTCTGGCTGGTGGTTCAGATAGGGTGGGACGGAGGACGTCCTAACGCTTCAGCGTGTTCGTCCTTGCAGAATTCTCTCTCTGGATGTTCAGATCTTTAGATTCTCTTCTTTTGTTTGGCCCATTTACGCTGAAAATATGCTTACGCCTACCTGCCCTTCGTCGAATAAGGGATACCCTGCCACTTGCTGTTACCGGGAAGGGGCTAAAGTAGAAGCTTTAAACGGGTTGGGAACGAAGGAAGACTATTTGCATTTTTGGTAGCCTTAGATGCCGTAATGTAGTGAGGAGTTTATAGGAGTAGTAGAATCTGCGAAATTTATTTCATTAACTTGATTTAAGGAATTATTCAGAAGGTAAGACCGAGTGCTGCTTAAGGGTCTTAGGGGAGGTGGTGATAGGCACAAAAGGAGGGCCCAAGTTTAAAAACTTCGGCTAGCGGAGACCAGTAGCTTATTCATTGATCTCTTGAATGCTTTTAAACAGGTTTTTCACAGACTCGATAAAGCTAACTGCGTCTAGATTGTGGATCTACTGGCCATTCTGGATTCCTCAATGAATTTGGGACTGTGTGTGAAAAAAAAAATCATTTTGCATGGAAGCAATCTCACAAGTTTTTTTTGTACCTCGCTTGTTATGATTTTTGCTCAAAATGGGTAATAAAAATGTCATTCGACTTTAATATTTTTAAGGCTTTAGAGCAGTAGTTCCAAATCGATTTTGTGCCATGCCCCACCTAGACATTTTAAAATCGTGACCCCCCTCGTGATATTTAAATTTTGCTACTCAAATTATAGGTGTATTCACCTAAAGCAAGCTTAAAAGGCCATTAACTTGTTATTTTTTGAGGGGTCATCCTCTAGACATATTTTATGCTAATGAAAAATATTGTCGGAATAAAACATCTTTTAAACAATGCATGACGCTATTGTAATGCTATCATGTATCTTTTTTTGCTCTTTAAATGCAAATGAATCTGACGTCACTCACATGATTTTTTTTTTTCAAATTAAGGCTCTAAAGTATAGTCAGCCAAAAGGTGCACGTCCTGCCCATGACACCAAAATATTGTCATGCCCTATCGGTGGGGTCTGTACCCCGCGTTGGGAGTCAGGGCTTTAGAGGGGGTTGCTTTATTTACGAGCATACAATTTTTTTCATTATGACAAATTGCTTGTGGCACTAAGGCGAGACTAAATTTGAGAAATAAGTTTGAAATATATTTTTGTTTGTGAAACTTGGATATTGATCAGTTGTTGTGTGTCCTAGGGTCTCAACTTATTCTGCCTAATAAAGGGTATTTAAATTTTAATTCAGAAAAATTTATATAATCAATTTTCTTCTTTCCTAATAAAAACTTTTTTCTGAAATCTCTTGAATTGCTTCTATCCGATGTGGCTGCTCTTGATACAGCCTTGTACTAGCGAACGATCCTTTACATTTTCCTTTTTTCTAGATCACAGCCCTTTTAAATCGTCAATTCGAAAGCATATATGCCAATAGATTTCATCAATTTAACCCGATTCAAACTCAAGTGTGGAGTGCTCTTTACAACACTGATGACAACGTTCTAATTGGTGCACCCACTGGCAGCGGGAAAACTAGCTGTGCTGAGTTTGCAATGTTACGGCTATTCTCACAGAATGTGGATGGCAGATGCGTTTATGTTGTCCCCAAAGAATCACTTGCTGAAATACAGTATGCTGATTGGCAGCATAAGTTTGGTGAAATACTCGGGAAAAAGGTAGGCTATACTGACAAGCTGGTTTCTTTTTTGGGCCCTGCAATGGTGCTCATTTTAAGGTTACGGCGCTTTTTTCCTAATCCCACGCTTTAGAGTCTCTGTGGCAGTGCTTGGCCTAAAATAGTGCATATTTTACTTTCTTTTCTGTTTAATGGAAAAGTAATGCATTCCTTACAAATAGCCTAAAACTATCGATGACCGGGTGGCAAGAAGATTTTATTAACGCTGAGATTCAACCAGTCCCAGAACTCGGAATCAGATAAAATTCTTTATCATCTGCAGAAGGACATCTAAGGATCTGCTGCAGAATCTCAAATGACAACATGAACTACAAAAATCAGTTTTCCTGAGATTTGCCTAGGATACACCAAAAAAAGAGTTCAATTTGACACCTAAGGAAAACCATTAGATTTTATAGCTATAATTGAAATCGTTATAGCTACACTTCAATTACAGGTGACTTTCGCTGCTGTAGCCTTGGCTCGAACTTAAGCCTTGTTATTCCAAGGCTAGCATCAGAGTCCTTGGGCTACTGCAACTATTATTGTTTTAAAATAAAATTTTACATGAAAAAGACAGTTTAATACATGCAGATGCTTCTCTTTATTAGTTATTTGAATATGTGTGTTTTTAGTTTTGTGATTGCAAATCTGTGTGCTCTTGGGTAATTAATCATTTTTCAAGGATCCTACCCTATCAGAATTTTCTGAAAAATGTGGTGACTAGCCTTAACTAGTATCCAATAAATTTGACGTTCACATACCGATTTGCATTTAATTAGTTGCATATAACAGTAGATGAACTTCGGTATTAGGGAATTTCTCATTGTGACGATGGTTTAACAAATGAAGATTTATCCTAAGTGGTTGAAGTAGATGCAGAAGTCTCTTATTTTAGACACCCGCTCTGACTGGGAAATTCCTTCACAAAAAAACAGCTTCAGTGATGGGGCTATCGTGGGATTAAGATAAGATTCGTATATCTGTAAAAAGTTTATCACAAACTCAAGTGTGCCGGATTCACACTTTCGTAAAAAAAAAAAAAATTAACAAGCAAATATAAGTCTGGAATTTTTTTTTCACAAAAAGTCAAAAAGGTTGCTAAAAAAAAGTTTTCAAAACAGTACAAAAAAACTTGTAGAATTAGATGCACAGTTTTTTTTTCTTAAATGTTATTTTGAACGCTGAATCGTTTAACGCAAAATTAAAATCTCAAGTGAGTACCAATTTGTTCGCAATTGAGCCGCAATTTTCAAACAGGTAGGACTAATCATTCTTTTTTGTTTTTTTTTTGGGGGGGGGGTTGCGTCTAATGAGAGCAAATATGTACTAACGAACTCAAATAAAAAACTTACTCAAAATGAGTACCCTTAGTCGAATGAAACCAGGAATTTACCCCTTCGAAGCGCTAAATTTGCTATTATCTTGAAGAAGTCCGATGAGTTCCTGTGAAACCCTTGTGTCTGCACTCTCTTAAAAAATTGCGGGATTTTTCTTCACAGAAAAATTGGGAAACTACACTTCTTTCTCCTTACTCAAAATGACTGATGCAAATCAGTAACATACATTAATTTTTTGGATCATTAGCGTTGCAAACCCTGTAAAAAGGGAAAAAAGAGTCACTGGCTAATACTATTGTTATTATTTTATTTATAACCCACTAATAACAAAAATCTAAATAGCGGAGTAAAACATATTAAAAAAAAAAGGAAAAAGAAAAGCACTAACCATGAAAAATTTATACTTTCAAGAAAATGGAACGGAGGAAACTTATTCTTTCAATATCTGGAAGCCTAATACTTAGCACGGCAGCTTTCCTAAAAACATCTGTCATCTCGAAATTTGACAGTATCTTCCCATTACGGTACCATGGAGGGAGAAAAAGAAGAAATTTACAATACCAGAAATACTGAATGCACAAGAAGGAAATATCTTTCTTATCTAACCGAGGATAAAACCCGGAAAGATATATAACCGAATAATCACAAAACGAGGAAAATAATTTACATAAAGATTGTATTTCCCTCTATTTGCAACAGTTGTCGAACAACCAACCTGAATAACAAGGGAGGATGGTGCAGGTTCATTTCTTTCCTCTTCTTTTTGCCTTTTCTGCATGCACCTGAGTATCCCCTTTTTTGCAATCAGAAGCATACCTTGTCGAGTCTCTGCTGAACTCACAGACGCCTTCACCAATGAATATCCACTGCACCCCTTACTATTCTTTGCGTGTTAGTAACTGATGCTCATACACTTCATTTTTCAGCCCAGATCTTAGCGATTAGAACCATAAGGGTCTCTGTATTTTTCCCCGTAACTTTACTTAAGTTACAAAATTAAAAATTATGTGTATTACTGAACAAGGCTTTTATTTTATAGGTTGTTTTATTGACCGGAGAAACGGCAACAGACCTGAAGCTACTTGCAAGAGGAAATATAATAGTATCTAATCCAGAGAACTGGGACATACTCTCTCGTCGTTGGAAGCAAAGGAAAAATGTTCAAAATATTCAATTGTTCATCGTTGATGAACTGCAGGTAAAAAAAAGTACTATTGGATTTTGTAGCAGAAACTTAAACAGTTTTTTGTCATTGACTGGTCAATGACAAAAAACGTATTTGTCAGTTTTTTTTCTTTGACTGGTTTTCCGTATTAAACTCTCACGAACTATAGTAGGAAATTAAACGGTGTTTGGAGGGACGTTTTGACTTAGCTATTATTATATGTTTTAATTTAGATCGTTTAACGTGCTGAAAGTAGCTTTTTTTTTCTAGTAGCGTAGTTTAGGGGCAGAATAGAACTGCTGACGGTATACAGTACATCCTATCTTAAGCTGCAAGTTCAGAATTTCCGAAAAACCAATTTCTATAATTCTTTTTAACCGTTTAATTAGATAGGTATTGACACGTCAGTCAGATACTAGGTAGAGTATCTAATAAAAATAATAATGTATATAATAGTAGCGGCACAAAAATCTATTGTAAATCATGATATGAAAATTAATCAGCAGCACACTAAAAGCTAAGCTTTCGATTGTTGAGAAAACAGTGTTAGCCAGGCCAAACCAGGGGGATGAATTCATTTACTGAAGACACAGACGAAATATCATTTCCAAACAATATAATATTTTTTTTCGTTTTATTTTTCTATTTGTTTTCTGAAGTCGTCAGAACCAGTAAAATTAAACAATCGGTTAAAATCCAAAAAGAAAGTGCACATAAAAATATGAAAGTTATGCAAGACTAATCCCGTAAAAGGTTATTAATCCAGCAAAAAAAAAAGTGAGGGTTACGCTATCTATAACTGCTAACCTCTGACATATCCCTTGATACTACTACTACTACTAACAACTCATTGCAGCACCAAGCTGCCAGAGGCAAAGACAGCTGCACACGCTCCTCCTCCACCTCAATCTATTTAAAGCCTCCCTCGTTACACCATCCCAAGATGTTTCCCATTTCCTTTAAATCTTTTCTTATGACATCTTCACATCCTATTCTGGGTGACCCGCTTTTGGCTTGGTCCTAGAAAACGGTTGGCCGACAAGGACAGTCTTTGGCGGTCTGTCATCCTTCATCCACAGAAGGTGTCCTAGCCATTTAATCCTTTATCTCATTATAGCCCTAGAAAGCGGGATTGAACCGCATTGTAAGTAAATCTTACTATTTGAGATACCGTCAGTCTGTCGGGTACCAAAACAATCTGTTGGCAATTTGTCTGGAAAAACATATATTAACTTCTCTTCTGGTTTTCGGAGCGTTCACACTTCATAACCGTACTTGACCACTGTCATCACTGTAGTATCCAATATTTTAATCTAGGTTCGCAGACTTCCTATTCTTCCGAACTTTTTTTTTCAACTGTGAAAAAACCCTCTGGGTGTTGTTGGCTATTCTACTTTTAATATCTTTACTGCATCCGCCATCTTTACTAATAATACTACCTAGGTAGGTGAAGCTGTTTACTTAGTCGATCTTCCCGTTACCCAACATCACCTCTTCACCTTCACCTACTAATATTCTTAGTGACTTAGTCTTATTAAAATTAATTTTCAAACCTATCTTGCACCTTGAACTCGCAAAAGCACTAAACGTTCAGTCATTTTGCTATCTTTTACATCTAGTATGCTTAGATCATCAAAATAATCTAAGTCTAAGAGACTTTTGCTTTTCCATTTCATTCCGTGTTCTCCCATTGCCTTTGCTGTGCTCTTCGGACAAAGTCCATCAAAATGATCCATTTAAATGGGAATATGTCATACCCCTTTGTGGATATGATGTCACATTGGATGTCATATCAATATGTGAATATCCCTCAGTGGTGTGACTCTGCAATCAACCGTCTGGGGTTTGGAACAAGCATCGGCACTGTTTTGGTTTTTCCGAAAAACAGAGAAAGGAAAAAAACAGAACAGAACAGAAACAGATCCGTCAAAAATAGGGGACCTGTTTCTCCTTTCTGTTCGTTTATTTTTTTTTTTATGTTTTTTTTTGGAAAAACAGAAACAGAAACAAGTTAGACAAAAACAGAAACAGTGCTTAGTTTGCAAACAATGGGCCTTTGATGCCTGACCCTTTATCGAGTTGGGTTCGCCTCACTACAAAAATAGAAAAAAAAAGTAAACTGAAGAACAAGATTATTTGATGGTAAACTTAGGAATAATCACTGCTATTCCTAATGCTAAAATTGTGTATTACCAGCACTACAATCAAAAATTCTTCAATGGAGTACACACCTGAGCATTGGGCTTTTTAGATAGATAGATATATATTGGCAAAAAGACTAT
Organism: Artemia sp. Qi Xiang Cuo; assembly: GCF_049724085.1. Taxonomy (NCBI): domain Eukaryota; kingdom Metazoa; phylum Arthropoda; class Branchiopoda; order Anostraca; family Artemiidae; genus Artemia; species Artemia sp. Qi Xiang Cuo. The sequence continues at coordinate 33,785,927 of NC_142797.1, forward strand.
CACAAACCCTAATGGGCCGAATTCGCATTTTCTCAGTAAAAAAAAATACAATAACAAAATAATAAAAATAACAAAATGTAGTTACCACTGTAACGAAACACAACAGGTAACTCGTAAAATACAAAATACAAAAGTCATAAATATACGTCGTAATTATAAAATATTTTATAGATCATAATTTAAAAAGATAAAAAGAAAAATAAATAAAATAACCAAATTTTCAAAAATTCAAAAATAATATATACAAAACAATTTAAATTTTTGGCAAACTTACGCTTCTTGGTATCTTTCTTTGTCAGGTGTCGTTGTACTTTTCATAAATAAAGTTTCTTAACTCAAATTCAGCCGTGATGTTATAATTTGTAAAAGTTCCTTTTGTTCACAACAATTCAAGCTTCCGATGAAACTGGAGAATATAGTATTCTGTTATTTATTGAAAAAATGCTGTGTATTCTAGCATATAAATCTTTTCTTCTTATTTTTTCAGTTGCTTGGTGGCGAAGATGGGCCAGTTCTCGAGGTTGTCTGTTCACGCATGCGTTACATATCATCTCAACTAGAGAAACCAATAAGGATTGTTGCCTTAAGTGCTTCTTTAGCCAACTCAAGGGATGTTGCTCAGTGGCTCGGTTGTCCCCCCAATGCTACTTTCAGTTTTCATCCAAACGTTCGACCAGTGCCCCTGGAACTACATATACAGGTAAAGCCAGTCTTAACTGGTATAGCAGCCTATCTTAATTGGTGAATAGCAGCATTAAAGAACTTTAGTTGATGCGCGAAAACAGCTCAAGTAATGCTAAAATAGAACACCCTTGCTCTCTATTTATGTTAGGTATTTCCCTGTTAAAGCAATGACCCTTTACTCATTTGCAACGGCTATTGCTCTGCAAGGAGAGATAGATCTCACCTATTTAACTACCTCATCTACTAGTAATGAGAATAATAAAGGAGAGGGGGATGGAGTTTCTTCGTATCATCTTGAACATGAATTAAAACAAGATGAAACCTGCTCTCTCTAATCTATGTGTATGCTTCCTGATATGTAGAATCCCAAATACTTTTATAACACCAATTAAGGTTCATGTTTCGAGTCATAAGTTTTGGTGCTTTTTCGTGCTCTCCTGCGGTTTTATTATATTGGCGAGACACTTAATATTCGTTTTCGTCACTCAGATCCAGTTTTATCTATCTACTGCGTTATATGTTGGAACTTAGTATACGGAGCAATTTGGACTAAAAATGAGGTGGAAATTTTTGGAAATTGCTAAAAAAAAAGACAATTTTGTCCTTTTTTTAAAAGAAATTATTATTATTATTTTGTCCTATTTTTTATTATTTTGTCCTAAATATAAGTTTAGATCCTTCTATAAGGAAAAGTTCTGTAACATCAGTATTCTGGCTGGGTGAATGGATAGATTTGAGAAAAAGAATTCAATGACATAAGCATCTTGCCCTATTAAAGCAAGTTAAAGCGATAAGATTGTTGAAAAATCGCTTGTTTCAGAGGGAACATACACATTAAGAGAGTACTTAAAAGCAAGACAATCAAACATTGTGTATTTGTCGACTGGAATTAAAAGCTAAAATTTCTATTTTTGATTAAAACGGTTTTTTCAACCTTTCAGCAGTTTCAACATTTTTCATTCATCTTTGCTTCTGTATGGCATAGAAATAAGCTTCTAACGCTTGCTTTGTCACGAGTCAGGATCTAGGATCAGAGATCATTTACAAAACCTCAGAAACGTAAATTATTATTGTTATTTATTGAAAATTTATTAAAAGAGATTATTTATTTTTTTCAATTTATAATTTTGCACTGAACTTTCTGAAGAATTGGCTAAAAGAAAGAATGGGGGGGGGGGGGATTCCAGCGGTTTCCATACCCTGGCATCTAGGTATATAATTCCCGTGTAAGTACTTCTTATGTTCAGAAGTATTAATTTTTTAGAAGGAAACAAAAATCAATGTTGCCATTTTTGGGTCATAAACATGTATTTTATAGAGAAATTATCTTGGCATGTTCAATATCTTAGAAAACAAGCAGTTACTTTTTCTTTCTTTTTGGTACGCGTATCTGCCAATAAACCCTCGATTTCTGAAAGGCTCTTTGAATGTGAGCTTTCTTAATTGTTTGGTAATCAAGCAGATATTTTTGTGGCTGTTCCTTGATTAATATTTGGTGTATAATCTATTGTACGTTTCAGTTTGTTCGCTTTGTTTATGTCTTCTACTTCTGTGAGTATGACTAAAAATTCTTAAAAGCTTGGAGTCAGTTTACATTGTATGAATGTTCAAATAAGGATAGTCTTTTGTATATAATTGGTTCCCACTGACTGTTCAAAAGTCTTATGTTAACATGTGGTAGTAGAGGTTTTGATTGTAATATACTCAAAGTTGCTTTCAGTTTCTTGAATGTTACCATCAGTAAATTGTCTGTTAAAATTTTGACTCGATGGATTTCACCTCCATATGCTGTTAGATGCTTTTTCAGTGTTTGAATGAACTCTTGGGTCATTTGGACATTTACTGACACAACTATTGTGCGATCAAGAGGTCCTATCGTTTTTATCGTGGATGCAGTTATCATATGTCTTGTATTTTCATTAACTTTAAAAGCTGTTACATCGAAGATTCCCAATACAGGTCGATGATCGCTGTATTCTAGGGAGGACGCCCCGTAGAAAACTGGTACCAAGGGCAATTCAGTTTTTATTAGTATTCTGTCCGTCCATGAAGGCACTCGCTGTTTCTTGCTAGTATCAAAATTTCCTGTCCCTACATCATATTTGTACGTTGGTGGGAAGTTGATCTCTGCTTCTGTATAATCTTGAAATATGGAACCCTTGCTTTGATATTTCTTTAACTGATCGTGTTTTAGTAGTTCTTTCCAACCTTTTCTTCTTATTGTTAGTTCTGCGATTTCTCTACTGGCGTTTATGCGATAATTCATGTCACCAAGCCATATAACGTAATCATGGGAATGTAGATCACAAGTGAATTCAGAAGAGAGCTTATTCACAATTTCTTCGAAGCTCTTGTTTCTTTCGTACGCCTGGTCTGCATGAGCTGGCAGATGGCAAGATACAAATGCAAAGGATGTGGAATGCAAGTCAAAACGAATCTGAACGGCTCCCTTTTTCATATTTAACTGTCTAAGTATTCCAACTGTTTTAGTGTCAGTTTGCACATTTCTTATATATTTAAACAGTTCGGGACGTACAAAAACGCAAAGCAATAAACCCCCCATTGTCACGGACGTGAGCAGGCTGTAATTACCATTGTGTTGTAATGTTGTCTTTAAGTGACGTATCCATGCCTTGTAGTAGTAGCTTTGATCTCCGTAGATTATGCTCAAGTATTCGTATGGAATTAGCTCCTGTAATCCAATGACAAACATATCGACATCCTTGTTGTTGTGGATATTATAACCTGAAGGTATATCCCCCCTGTCCTTCATTCCACCAAGTAGCCAGTCTGCTAGGTTCATGTTTTTAGATCCAAAAGTGTTCATATGGTAGCTTCCCATAACATTGTATGTTCCAACTGCTATTCGAATAGGAACTGGATATGTAAACATAGGACCTTTTGTACAAATGGAATGTACTAGTTCTTCAGGCATTTGAGCCAAGTTATTTGAAAGTAAACTCCTGGCTTTTTCTCTTAAATGAATGTTGGCTATATTAATCTCGAGTATATCGTTCAGTTTACCCTGCATTTTTGTCTCGTAATTGCTTGTACTGCAATATGTTCGAATGATGGTCGTTTGAATATCAGATATTGAATATTGTTGAAGTGCTCCTGCCCTTGTAAAGATTTTAGGAATTTCATCCCCATTTCTTGTCCACATATCATAGATTATTGACTTGTCAATTTTTATAAGAATTCCTTTCGTGCAAAGTTTTAGTTGCAAGTCAAATGCTGCAATGCCTAACAAAGCTTGGACTTTGTTGGTTCGGTCATAGCAGTCTAAGCAATTTGTCCTAATAACTCCTTTTTGGCTCGTTGAACTAACTCCTTCTGAATAGTGAAAAAAATTAAATCGGTTTATTGTTGTATTTTTCAGATCCTCTATAAGCTTGTTTAAATAAATGGTTCCCATTTCATGGTAATCAAATTCTTGATAATTGATATTTAGTTTGAAACTACTTTGCTGATGAAGCTTCTTATAAGCATCACTTAATTTTTGCTCTCCTCGGGTCATGAGTTGGAATTGTTTGCAGAGTAAATTTAATATAAATATATTCCCGTAAAGTTGTGTCATTGTGTGAAAATGTTGTTCAAATGCTGGCAAGGATGCTTCTACACTGCGAGGGAAACTTATTTTACTCCCTATCATCGGTACAAATGTTTGTTCCCAGAAGGTGGGAACTGAACCTCGGATTTGAATGAATGACGTCAAGTCTTCTTCAACTTGTATTATTTGTTCGGTTTCCACAAAGTTGGCGACTTGACCGTCGTCATTGATTCCTCGAGTATTAAATCTAGCCCCAACTCGTTCACAACTAAGACGCGATATCAGAGCAGTTTTTATTGTCCTATTAAAACTGTTATATATTGTCCCTGTTATCTCACAGGGTATTGGTTGTACTTCTACACTTCCGCATATTATTTTTACTAGCCAATCGTTTGGCTCAATTCCCCACTCAATAAATGAACTAAAAAAGCTTTTATTCCAGAAAAATCTGCTATCTGTTGGCGCACCCTTAAAATGTCTTTCTGAAGAAAGGGTAATGTCACAAGCCTCTCCATTTTCTGAAAGTGCGAAATAAAACGCCCCGCTACTTAAGAAATGTTTTACTCTTTTTTTTCTCTTCAATAACTCCGAGTTAGAAGCAAGCGGCTGAAGCGAGACCATTTCTACTTCTTCTATTCTAAACATCTCTCTCTTTTGGATTCCACCCACTCGTGATACCCCTTTCGCAACCACAAAGAATAAATGCGAGTCTCCTCTTTCCATCTGAAACCTCAGCAGTCCAAGACATGCGAAAACTTCAAGTATGGAGGTATATTTATGCTTATTAATCGCTTTTTGGGCTTTCTCAAGGTCAATACCATATATACCATTTGAGTCCAAACGCAAACAATATGGGTGCCCTATTCTTTCTATTATACACTCCTCGTTAGGTTTAATATGTAGTACAAATGGCTGTATAGGCATTTTAGTAATTTTTTAAACACGAGTCAATAATTGAAGATGCATCTCTTTCCTGTAACACTTTAACTCATCGTAGCTTAAATTCTTGCTTCCGTTTCAGAAATTAAAAATAAATTAAGTTTATTATTCTGTGTCTTAAAATACTTTTGCATCTTTATATTAACTAATTTAACCGTTAAAATTAACTGTAACTCATTAAGAAGTTCCGCAGTTACTACACATGGCAATAAAGTATGGTTTGACGCTATTCTAGAGAACCCTAATGTCCTCTTCATTAGGAAATAGAGGGATTCCATTATATTTTGTCACTTTTTTTATGTAGATAATGTGGAAAGGACTGACTCGTATAATTTTTTTCAAGATCACGTGGTCGATTTGTGATATATGATATGACCAAATTGCGGTGGCAAAAGGTCTGAGCGAAGCGATTGCCATAAAAAAAGTTTGCAAAGCAGGATTTTTGTTAGACACCACTCTAACTTCGCCTAAATTATCTTATTTCAAAACTGTTTTAACCGAGTTACTTCAAAACGGTTTTACAGCTTTAGGAGGAGGCGTGGGGGTCGACGTATCAAGTCTTCTTATGTGTAAAGAGAAAAAAAACTGTTATGTTTCTTTTTTTTCACTTTTGCCCACGTAATTTTTCGTTTTTTTCAATTTTATCCCAGTTTTCAATTTGTTCACGTGATTTCGTATTTTTAAAGTGTTTTTTTTTTCCGTAATTTCGTCTTTTTCAATTTTTGTCCCAAATTTGTCACCATTTTCAGTTTTGTTCATGGGTAAGTTTTCCACTATCTTCACTTTTTTGTTGAGAAGATTAGAGCATTTTCAATTTCTTTCAAAAACTATATATATTTATATATATATATATATATATATATATATATATATATATATATATATATATATATATATATATATATATATATATATATATATATATATATATATATATATATATATATATATATATATATATATATATATATATATATATATATAAATAAATATATATATACATGTATATATATATATATATATATATATATATATATATATATATATATATATATATATATATATATATATGTATATATATATATATATATATATATATATATATATATATATATATATATATATATATATATATATATATATATATATATATATATATATATATATATATATATATACATGTATAAATATATATATATACATGTATAAATATATATATATACATGTATAAATATATATATACATGTATAAATATATATATATATATGTATATATATATATATATATATATATATATATATATATATATATATATATATATATATATATATATATATATATATATATATATATATATATATATATATATATATATATATATATATATATATATATATATATATATATATATATATATATATATATATATATATATATATATATATATATATATATATATATATATATATATATAACCTTATTTCCTAAATAAGGTTTTTTGACATGGCAATTGCAGTGGTGTACTTTTTGCTTCGTTCTGACGCCAGTTTTTAAGGGTTTCAGGCTATTTTTTGAAATTCCTATAAATTCGTTTTCGAACTAACATTTTGCTATTAAGACTAATTTAGATAATAGTTACAATTCCCAAATCAGATAGAAATAGCAATATTTTCTCACTTGCCCGTTTTTCAAACTGTTTTTTTTTTTTTTTTTTTTTTTTTTGGTTACTTTGGTCCACGGTTCGTCCTTTGCTAGATTGCAGCTACCGCTGCAACTATGACTAAAGAGTTTCCCCAGTAGACTCTGAATATAAGACGCGTCCGATGTTTTCCCTTGTTCTTGAATGTAATCTTATCTTTTTTGTGTCGCAAGACTTTTTTTCCGGCCTTTCCCCTTTCTTTTCGAATTTTTTTGAAATTCCTATAAATTCGTTTTCGAACTAACATTTTGCTATCAAGACTAATTTAGATAATAGTTACAATTGCCAAATCAGATAGAAATAGTAATATTTTCTGACTTGCCCGTTTTTTAAACGTTTTTTTTCAATTTTTGGTTACTCTGGTCCATGGTTCGTCCTTTACTGGATTGCAGCTACCGCTGCAACTATGACTAAAAAGTTACCCCAGTTGATTCTGAATATAAGACGCGTCCGATGTTTTCCCTTGCCTTTATAATGTAACCGTGATGTGTGGGGTTGTACTGCAGTAGTACAATCTTATTATTTTTTTTACTTTCCTATTTGCCTCTTATAATGAATGATAAAAAAAATGAATTAAATATTACAATTTTACCCTCCTCATCCACAGCCAAACTGGAAGACTCTCCTATAGGCAATATATAAAAAAAAGTAGTGACTAGGACCTATGTAGTCCCTGTGCTTCTGTTCTAAATGCCGCTGAATCGTCACTTTATGTCACTTTTTTTTAATGGAAAGGGCACTAAAGTCGCTTTTCTTGCCCATATCGTTGCGACTGACCCTGTTATCATCAAGTTTCCCCATATGAAATTTAATGATAACAGGGATATTTCTGATACGCCCTTTTGACAACCTGCATGCATATAGTGTGTTTTGATTTAGTTTTACATTTCCACCAACTTTCCCTAGCAGCTTCAACTTAATACCCAATTCCTGTCTTGAGATATCCCGGCTATGCCATTTGGACAACCTGAATACCCTTAAACTATTTGTTTTATTCTAGTGGCAACAATAGTAGTAGCAAATGTAGTTTTAATAATAGTAGCCCTAAAAGTTTTAGCTTAGTACCCTAAGACGTTGCTGGGATATTTCTAATAAACTCTTTGACAACCTGAATGTCTATAGTGTGTGTTGATTTAGTTCAAACTCGATTTGCCCTGAAAGTTTCAATTTAATACTTTAAGTTGTTTCTGAGATATTGCTGATACTTCCTACAAAAAGTTTTATTTAGTTCAACATCCTCCAAACATTCACTAAAAGCCGCACCTTATATACTTAGCCTTCAACACCCCCCTCAACGTTCCCTGAAGAATAGTAGTAGTAGTATTAGCAGTAGTGCAATTTGCATTGTGGTTTTCGTTTAGTTCAACATTCCCTCAACATGCCCTGAGAGCTTCAACTTAATACCCCAAGTTGTTTCTGGGATATTTACGATTCTACTTTTTTTTAACAATCTGCTTGCTCATAATGTGTTTTTATTCATTTGTGCATCCCCCTCAAAAATCCCTGAAGCTTTCACCTTAATACCCTTAGCCATAGTAATAGTAGTAGTAGTAGCAGTAGTAGTACTGCGTTGAGTAGTGTTCACATAGTGCCTTAATTCAACATCATCCCCTCATTCTCTGAAACTTTCACCTTAATGTGTTCTGCATTAGCTATAGTGGCAGTGTAGTAGTAGCATGCACATGGTGACTTTTGGGAAGTTCAAGATTCCCCTCAACATGCCTATGAGTTTCAATTTAATGCTGTAAGCCGTTCCTGAGACATTTCTGATACGCCCTTTTGACAACTTGCATGCACATAGTGTAAATAACAAGCTATTGATATTTTATCCGATACACACACTTAAAAGTCCATAGTTTCAGCCCCTGCCAATAATTTCAATGGTTGTTCTCAATTTTCCGTCCTCTTATATCTGCGTAAAATTTATACTATTTCTGTCTATACCTCTTATGAAATTAAAAATGTGAATTTGCTCTTCGAAAAAGACTAGAAGATAATATCTACTAAATGGACTGCAAAATGTCATAGATTAGAACTGCTGTGTGTCTTACCCGCATTTGCAGTAATTTTTCATCTTATTTCCTATATATTAACGAATTTTTCACCCAAACTACGAATCTGGCAATGAGTGCTAGCCATTCACTTTTTGCCCACTTTTTAGATGAATTTTTATTGTAACTTTTGCTTTAAAAACTTTTCCTCTGAAGGCCCGTGTCTGGGTCGGTTTGTGGATGACTTTATTTCTGTGTGGGATCATGGAGAGAAATCACTAAAAACCTTCTTGATACATCTTAACAAGGTAGATTCTAATCTTCAGTCCCCTCTATTATAGAAAAAAGGTTAAGAAAGGTGGAAAAAGGAAAATCAACACAACTGAAAGCATCTCATGGTGAGTGATGATTAAAAGATTTCAGTGTTTTGCCATATATTCCAAAATTGTATGACAAACTACAACGATAAAAAAAATCCTCAATGTCATGTTTACTTTTTTTTTTAGCGAAGTACAGGGCTTTTTAACTGTGGCAAGGATGAACCTAGCCCTATTCAAGGCATTGGTGTTCATAAAATCACCTGTTCTTGTGGTTGTATCTGTGTTAGCAGGACCCACCTACAATTAGGAGAAAGGTTATCGGAACACACATCGTAAATCGACAAAGCCATAAAGCTTTGCCAAAGACTCAAGAGTTTTTATTTCGACTTGACTCAACATGTTTATGATAACCCACATCATTTTGTTTTATTTGATTATCCTCTTTTATTATCCCCGTTAAAGGTCTCATGCAAGGTTTCAGGGAGGCAGTTGGATTTCAAGAAGCATATACACAAAAAATTTGCCCTTAATAGAGATTATTTTAAGGCGAACTTTTACCCAAAGGGAAATTTTCAAAGAAAATTTAAGGGCTAAATTAAGCCTATGACAAGTAGAAATAAAATCAAATACTAATTCAAGCGTAAAACAAACTATCAATAAATAAACGTAACCCTAAACGAACAGAAATTACAATAAATAATAAAGTCAGACCTAAAACTAACAGAAACTACCACAAACAGAAGTAGGGCTAACTCCTTTTATGCCTTCTAAAGACCAAAACGTCAATTAAGCCTTACTGAAAGCAATTTGTATTTCGAGCTGTGTGTTTTTATTAGTCATAACATTAACAATAAAAAAAAGAAAAAAAAATCACCATAATACCCAAGATTACTGAAAAGTAATAACAAAATGTAGATTGACAGTTTGATATATATTGATATTCGTTCTCGAAAATCTGAGAAATTTTGTATTTATTCATGTTATAAAAGAGAAAACATTTATAACGTTTTCTGTTTTCAGTAAAGTGGTGGAGGTTGCCCATTGTTTACATATAGGTTTTATTATTGGAAAAGGGGGCGTATAATCTGCAAAGTCAAGTAAATTCTCGAGTAATTTCAGTCGCTGTCTCAAGTAGTTGTCACGGTCGCAGGGACAAGTAATCACTGTCACAATTGCAAGCAGTTGCAGTCGCTAAAAGTCGCAGTCATAGTCGTAAGCAGTCATAGTAGCAGCAGTAGTAGCATGAGTAGTAGTCGTAGTAGAAGTAGTAGCAGAAGAACGAATCGCAGATACATCCTTTTGACAACCCAGATGTACACAGTTTCTTTTGAATTAGTTCAACATCCCCCTCAACATGCCTTGAAATTTTAAACTTGATACCTTTAGCTATTCCTTTGATATCGTAGATACAACCTTTTGACAACTTGTATGAACAAAGTGTGCTCTATTTTAATTGAGTATTCCCAAGAACAGGTCCTAAAAGCTCCAACGTGGTACGTTTAGCTGTTTTGAGGACAAGCTCAGTTCAACGGAAGCAACATAGATGCAGAACAGTAGAGTCAGTTTTTTGCTTGTGGATGAGGTGGAAGGGTTTGGTCTTCTTCTTAGGCGCGTGCCTCATCCATACCTGATACGAATGTCTATTGTCGAACTATTTCGAACATTGTCGAACTATATCCTGTTTGATGATGCTGTTGTTAAGTGGCATCATCTTAGTACTGGAAAGAAATGAAGACCTTATATGCATGAATTAACTTGGTGGAACTGATCTTTTCGGGTGGGGCGAAATTCTGAAAGCCCCCCCAAAAAAACAGACATTGTATGTAAAATAGTAAAATGTATAGGAAAGTCTGAAGGTTCGTGATCACTCCGCTCACCCGAGTGGAGTCATCAGGCTATATAGACAGGCTTTCTAAGACAGGATACCCACTTGCCGATGGATAGTGAACATGTTAGGCACATCCTTGTCTTCCTTTCAGCTGGAAAGGACATCCAATTTAATGTTGTAGCTAACAGCAGCCCTCATCGAATATGCTCATGTATACCAAGCAATTAGTCTATACCCAATCGGTCCATAAATTTACATATATATCTTCTGTACCTACTTTGTTCTTTTTAACTTAAATCAATAAATATACTGACTCCTAATATTATATAAGCGGTAGATATTATGTCGGTATTATTGTCTTTTTTCATTAATTTTATTTGTTTATTCATCTTTTTTACCTAATTTAGAAACTGAGTTGGTCAAATTGCTGTATTTACCGACTATGAACGAGACTTCAGCAGGTTGACATTTTCAGTCGTTGTCATGTCAGCATTCGCTTCTTTTTTTGTAATATCAGTTCTCTTCGTCTCATTTACTGAACTTTAAATAACAAGCCGGTTAACCAAATTGCTTCGCGCCGCAATTTTACCGATGTTTTTTAAATCACGTTTCCGAAAAATATCGCGGTGGGTATTCTCAGGCCCATGCGTGACTTCTCATGCGGTATGAGTAATCGTTGTAGGCTTGGTTTCATAGGAGCTATACTAATAATACCAGCATCAATTGCAGTCAGGACAGGAGTAAGAGCAGTAGTAGAGATTGTAGCAGACTGACTATCTTTGGCAAAGCAGAATTATATTTATCTGAGCAAGGTAAATTAATGACAACTATACATTAAGGCAGGGAATGTTTTTTTTTTATTATTATTATTATTATGCAAGACGCTGTTCAAAAATTTAAAACTTGGAATAGTAAGATATTTCAAAAACAGTCAGGTCCTAGGTGCACGCAGTGAATGACCTCCGAGTGCAGTGGTAGCTGCTTAAAATCCTTAATATGCTTTCTTTTTCTAGGGATTTAATGTGAGCCACGCCGAGTCACGTATAGTAGCCATGGCAAAGCCTATGTATAATTGTATTGTCAATCACGCTGGTCAAAGACCGGCTATTGCTTTTGTTTCCAACAGAAAACAGACTCGTATCACAGCTGTTGATATTTTAGCATTTACTGCAGCTGAAGGAAAACCAGAAAGATTCTTGCATGCAGAATTGCAGGATGTCCAGCCGTTTATTGACAGAATTGTTGACCCGGTAAGTATACGTTTAGTAAAATGGGATAGGATTTTCTTTCTACTTCTTGCTTATGAAAAAAAGTATAGCCTACGTTTAACTAATTTTTTTCTCAAACTAATCCTGTCAACTCCAGAAATCGGTATCCGCTTAACTTTAGCCAATAAGTACATGCAAAAATTTTATGAAAACTCTTTTTCTAATAGCATGTTAAATAATTTCAATGGAATCAGTGTGTCTCCAATCGTACAGATTTATTTTTTGTCCGTAACTACAATTTAACTCCCGTCAGTTTCATAAGAAGTTAATACTATTATGACGTGCAGGTCACTTACAATTCGAACAATAGCCTCCATTTCAAATCTTCTTAATTCACGCTTAGACACCTTCTTTAGTTCCCTCATATTTGCCTCAGATATATCGCTCAGAAACTTCTCAGAGAAAATCGTTCTGTTTCCTACAAAACTTTAAGTCTTTTCAGTGACATTTTTCTAAGTTCCTTTCTAACTTTCTGTCTCTAAAACTTATTCTGCCGCTTTATGACGTATTTTCTTAAAGTTATTCTTTCCGCCGTTCACAATGTCAAGCTCTAAACCTCTCATATGTCGCTTCTGTCTGATCTTTCTACGTTCTTCTCTTACTATCATTCTGTGTAAGATACCTTCCCGTTTGGAATTAATTTTGGAGGGTACTAGAGGGTGATATCTTTACCTTTTTACATTAATAGCTCCTCTCTTCCTTATTGTTATCTAGTGATCTTACTATTTTTTCTTCTCTTACTATCATTCTGTGTAAGATACCTTCCCGTTTGGAATTAATTTTGGAGGGTACTAGAGGGTGATATCTTTACGTTTTAAATTAATAGCTCCTCTCTTCCTTATTGTTATCTAGTGATATTACTATTTTTTCTTCTCTTACTATCATTCTGTGTAAGATACCTTCCCGTTTGGAATTAATTTTGGTGGGTACTAGAGGGTGATATATTTACATTTTACATTAATAGCTCCTATCTTCCTTATTGTTATCTAGTGATCTTACTATTTTTTCTTCTCTTACTATCATTCTGTGTAAGATACCTTCCCGTTTGGAATTAATTTTGGTGGGTACTAGAGGGTGATATCTTTACTTTTTACATTAATAGCTCCTCTCTTCCTTATTGTTATCTAGTGATCTTACTATTTTTTCTTATCTTACTATCATTCTGTGTAAGATACCTTCCCGTTTGGAATTAATTTTGGAGGGTACTAGAGGGTGATATCTTTACTTTTTACATTAATAGCTCCTCTCTTCCTTATAGTTATCTAGTGATCTTACTATTTTTTCTTCTCTTACTATCATTCTGTGTAAGATACCTTCCCGTTTGGAATTAATTTTGGAGGGTACTAGAGGGTGATATCTTTACCTTTTTACATTAATAGCTCCTCTCTTCCTTATTGTTATCTAGTGATCTTACTATTTTTTCTTCTCTTACTATCATTCTGTGTAAGATACCTTCCCGTTTGGAATTAATTTTGGAGGGTACTAGAGGGTGATCTTTAAATTTTTACATTAATAGATACTCTCTTCCTTATTGTTATATAGTTATCTTACTATTTTTTATTATATTAATATAATTATTTTTAATATACCTTAACGTTTGTAATTAATTTTGGTGTGTAATAGAGGGTGATATCTTTAATTTTTAAATTAATAGCTCCTCTCTTCCTTATTGTTATCTAGTGATCTTACTATTTTTTCTTCTCTTACTATCATTCTGTGTAAGATACCTTCCCGTTTGGAATTAATTTTGGAGGGTACTAGAGGGTGATCTTTACCTTTTTACATTAATAGCTCCTCTCTTCCTTATTGTTATCTAGTGATCTTACTATTTTTTCTTATCTTACTATAATTCTGTGTAAGATAACTTCCCGGTTGTAATTAATTTTGGTGGTTACTAGAGGGTTTTTTCTTTACTTTTTACAGTAATAGCTCCTATGTTCCTTATTGTTATCTAGTGATCTTACTATTTTTTCTTCTCTTACTATCATTCTGTGTAAGATACCTTCCCGTTTGGAATTAATTTTGGAGGGTACTAGAGGGTGATCTTTACCTTTTTACATTAATAGCTCCTCTCTTCCTTATTGTTATCTAGTGATCTTACTATTTTTTCTTCTCTTACTATCATTCTGTGTAAGATACCTTCCTGTTTGGAATTAATTTTGGAGGGTACTAGAGGGTGATCTTTACCTTTTTACATTAATAGCTCCTCTCTTCCTTATTGTTATCTAGTGATCTTACTATTTTTTCTTCTCTTACTATCATTCTGTGTAAGATACCTTCCCGTTTGGAATTAATTTTGGAGGGTACTAGAGGGTGATCTTTACATTTTTACATTAATAGCTCCTCTCTTCCTTATTGTTATCGAGTGATCTTACTATTTTTTCTTATCTTACTATAAGTCTGTGTAAGATACCTTCCCGTTTGGAATTAATTTTGGAGGGTACTAGAGGGTGATCTTTACCTTTTTACATTAATAGCTCCTCTCTTCCTTATTGTTATCTAGTGATCTTACTATTTTTTCTTCTCTTACTATCATTCTGTGTAAGATACCTTCCTGTTTGGAATTAATTTTGGAGGGTACTAGAGGGTGATCTTTACCTTTTTACATTAATAGCTCCTCTCTTCCTTATTGTTATCTAGTGATCTTACTATTTTTTCTTCTCTTACTATCATTCTGTGTAAGATACCTTCCCGTTTGGAATTAATTTTGGAGTGTACTAGAGTGTGATCTTTACCTTTTTACATTAATAGCTCCTCTCATCCTTATTGTTATCTAGTGATCTTACTATTTTTTCTTCTCTTACTATCATTCTGTGTAAGATACCTTCCTGTTTGGAATTAATTTTGGAGGGTACTAGAGGGTGATCTTTACCTTTTTACATTAATAGCTCCACTCTTCCTTATTGTTATCTAGTGATCTTACTATTTTTTCTTCTCTTACTATCATTCTGTGTAAGATACCTTCCCGTTTGGAATTAATTTTGGAGGGTACTAGAGGGTGATCTTTACCTTTTTACATTAATAGCTCCTCTCTTCCTTATTGTTATCTAGTGATCTTACTATTTTTTCTTCTCTTACTATCATTCTGTGTAAGATACCTTCCTGTTTGGAATTAATTTTGGAGGGTACTAGAGGGTGATCTTTACCTTTTTACATTAATAGCTCCTCTCTTCCTTATTGTTATATAGTGATATTACTATTTTTTCTTCTCTTACTATCATTCTGTTTAAGATACCTTCCCGTTTGGAATTAATTTTGGAGGGTACTAGAGGGTGATCTTTACCTTTTTACATTAATAGCTCCTCTCTTCCTTATTGTTATCTAGTGATCTTACTATTTTTTCTTATCTTACTATCATTCTGTGTAAGATACCTTCCCGTTTGTAATTAATTTTGGAGGGTACTAGAGGGTGATCTTTACCTTTTTACATTAATAGCTCCTCTCTTCCTTATTGTTATCTAGTGATCTTACTATTTTTTCTTCTCTTACTATCATTCTGTGTAAGATACCTTCCCGTTTGGAATTAATTTTGGAGGGTACTAGAGGGTGATATTTACATTTTTACATTAATAGCTCCTCTCTTCCTTATTGTTATCTAGTGATCTTACTATTTTTTCTTCTCTTACTATCATTCTGTGTAAGATACCTTCCCGTTTGGAATTAATTTTGGAGGGTACTAGAGGGTGATCTTTACCTTTTTACATTAATAGCTCCTCTCTTCCTTATTGTTATCTAGTGATCTTACTATTTTTTCTTATCTTACTATCATTCTGTGTAAGATACCTTCCCGTTTGGAATTAATTTTGGAGGGTACTAGAGGGTGATCTTTACCTTTTTACATTAATAGCTCCTCTCTTCCTTATTGTTATATAGTGATCTTACTATTTTTTCTTATCTTACTATCATTCTGTGTAAGATACCTTCCCGTTTGGAATTAATTTTGGAGGGTACTAGAGGGTGATATCTTTACCTTTTTACATTAATAGCTCCTCTCTTCCTTATTGTTATCTAGTGATCTTACTATTTTTTCTTCTCTTACTATCATTCTGTGTAAGATACCTTCCCGTTTGGAATTAATTTTGGAGGGTACTAGAGGGTGATCTTTACCTTTTTACATTAATAGCTCCTCTCTTCCTTATTGTTATCTAGTGATCTTACTATTTTTTCTTATCTTACTATCATTCTGTGTAAGATACCTTCCCGTTTGGAATTAATTTTGGAGGGTACTAGAGGGTGATCTTTACCTTTTTACATTAATAGCTCCTCTCTTCCTTATTGTTATCTAGTGATCTTACTATTTTTTCTTCTCTTACTCTCATTCTGTGTAAGATACCTTCCCGTTTTGAATTAATTTTGGAGGGTACTAGAGGGTGATCTTTACCTTTTTACATTAATAGCTCCTCTCTTCCTTATTGTTATCTAGTGATCTTACTATTTTTTCTTATCTTACTATCATTCTGTGTAAGATACCTTCCCGTTTGGAATTAATTTTGGAGGGTACTAGAGGGTGATCTTTACCTTTTTACATTAATAGCTCCTCTCTTCCTTATTGTTATCTAGTGATCTTACTATTTTTTCTTCTCTTACTCTCATTCTGTGTAAGATACCTTCCCGTTTGGAATTAATTTTGGAGGGTACTAGAGGGTGATCTTTACCTTTTTACATTAATAGCTCCTCTCTTCCTTATTGTTATCTAGTGATCTTACTATTTTTTCTTCTCTTACTATCATCCTGTGTAAGATACCTTCCCGTTTGGAATTAATTTTGGAGGGTACTAGAGGGTGATCTTTACCTTTTTACATTAATAGCTCCTCTCTTCCTTATTGTTATCTAGTGATCTTACTATTTTTTCTTATCTTAATATAATTCTGTGTAAGATACCTTCCCGTTTGGAATTAATTTTGGAGGGTACTAGAGGGTGATCTTTACCTTTTTACATTAATAGCTCCTCTCTTCCTTATATTTATCTAGTGATCTTACTATTTTTTCTTCTCTTACTATCATTCTGTGTAAGATACCTTCCCGTTTGGAATTAATTTTGGAGGGTACTAGAGGGTGATCTTTACCTTTTTAAATTAATAGCTCCTCTCTTCATTATTGTTATCTAGTGATCTTACTATTTTTTATTATCTTACTATCATTCTGTGTAAGATACCTTCCCGTTTGGAATTAATTTTGGAGGGTACTAGAGGGTGATATCTTTACCTTTTTACATTAATAGCTCCTCTCTTCCTTATTGTTATCTAGTGATCTTACTATTTTTTCTTCTCTTACTATCATTCTGTGTAAGATACCTTCCCGTTTGGAATTAATTTTGGAGGGTACTAGAGGGTGATCTTTACCTTTTTACATTAATAGCTCCTCTCTTCCTTATTGTTATCTAGTGATCTTACTATTTTTTCATCTCGTACTATCATTCTGTGTAAGATACCTTCCCGTTTGGAATTAATTTTGGAGGGTACTAGAGGGTGATCTTTACCTTTTTACATTAATAGCTCCTCTCTTCCTTATTGTTATCTAGTGATCTTACTATTTTTCTTATCTTACTATCATTCTGTGTAAGATACCTTCCCGTTTGGAATTAATTTTGGAGGGTACTAGAGGGTGATATCTTTACTTTTTACATTAATAGCTCCTCTCTTCCTTATTGGTATCTAGTGATCTTACTATTTTTTCTTCTCTTACTATCATTCTGTGTAAGATACCTTCCCGTTTGGAATTAATTTTGGAGGGTACTAGAGGGTGATATCTTTACCTTTTTACATTAATAGCTCCTCTCTTCCTTATTGTTATCTAGTGATCTTACTATTTTTTCTTCTCTTACTATCATTCTGTGTAAGATACCTTCCCGTTTGGAATTAATTTTGGAGGGTACTAGAGGGTGATATATTTAAATTTTTACATTAATAGCTCCTCTCTTACTTATTGTTATCTAGTGATCTTACTATTTTTTCTTTTCTTACTATCATTCTGTGTAAGATACCTTCCCGTTTGGAATTAATTTTGGAGGGTACTAGAGGGTGATATCTTTACCTTTTTACATTAATAGCTCCTCTCTTCCTTATTGTTATCTAGTGATCTTACTATTTTTTCTTCTCTTACTATCATTCTGTGTAAGATACCTTCCCGTTTGGAATTAATTTTGGAGGGTACTAGAGGGTGATCTTTAACTTTTTACATTAATATCTCCTCTCTTCCTTATTGTTATCTAGTGATCTTACTATTTTTTCTTATCTTACTATCATTCTGTGTAAGATACCTTCCCGTTTGGAATTTATTTTGGAGGGTACTAGAGGGTGATATCTTTACTTTTTAAATTAATAGCTCCTCTCTTCCTTATTGTTATCTAGTGATCTTACTATTTTTTCTTCTCTTACTATCATTCTGTGTAAGATACCTTCCCGTTTGGAATTAATTTTGGAGGGTACTAGAGGGTGATATCTTTACCTTTTTACATTAATAGCTCCTCTCGTCCTTATTGTTATCTAGTGATCTTACTATTTTTTCTTCTCTTACTATCATTCTGTGTAAGATACCTTCCCGTTTGGAATTAATTTTGGAGGGTACTAGAGGGTGATATCTTTACCTTTTTACATTAATAGCTCATCTCTTCCGTATTGTTATCTAGTGATCTTACTATTTTTTCTTCTCTTACTATCATTCTGTGTAATATACCTTCCCGTTTGGAATTAATTTTGGAGGGTACTAGATGGTGATATCTTTACCTTTTTAGATTAATAGCTCCTCTCTTCCTTATTGTTATCTAGTGATCTTACTATTTCCTTTATATACAGTAAAAAAAAATCAATTAGGACAGCTGGTTTACCATTATTCGAGCACTATGCTAACTTATGGTCCATTTTATGACCCAATATAATATTGATTACAAATATAGTATTGTATTTACAGTAATAGTAGTCTATTATCTTGTTGTTTCACTTTGAAGCATCAAATCGGTCTCTGCTGAGCCACTTTCTACCCTTAGCTGCACCAATCTCGGCATTAAGCCCCTTAATAAAACACTATATTTCTGGCTGAGACCCTGTGTTAGTACAGTGTGTAGTTCCTCTGCTTGGCAATGCAGGGCCCAGGGATCGATATCTGCTGACGCAAGGTTGGGTGTCAAGCTTGCCACCGATCCCTGTAAAAATGACCCAGCGACTGGAACGTCAGTTCGCCGCCCTTTGTACCATCAATGGGACAGGAGAATCTATATCCTTATCCTCAATCTACCTGGAATCTTGTCTATTTTTTCCTATAAATATATGTAAAGTTTGTGAGTCACTATTGAATTCGTCACTCGGTTCAGTCCTCATCCTTTTCCCTTGATTGCCTCTTTAGCCCCAACGGCTTTGGATCTAATTTTGGAGATTGCTATTTCGCTCAGAGAATTCCTAAGGTCCAAACTTTTACGTCTTACGCAATTTGCCCATTCTTCAAGTATACAGTTCGTTGAAAAGATGAACATCAGTCAGTGCAAAGTAAGCATTTGTGGCTTAGGTGACTTAGTACAAAAACCGACTAAGTCATAGCTAAAGAATATCGGTGACGCGAAGCAAAAGGAGTCAAGTCCCGACTTAGTTTAGAAGCGAGGTAAGTCCAAGCTATGGGCTGGCTTGGTGCCTAGGTCCTGACTTGGTTAAAACGAACTAAATCATGATCTTCTGGAAAAACAAGCTAATTCCTATCTTGTTGCAAAAATAAGGTAATGTCTGACTATGTCAAATTGAGCTAATTCCTGATTCTTTGAAAAAACGGTCGAAGTCCAAGCTACAGCATTTTGATAACACCGTGCAAAAGCAACTCAATTCCTGGCTTTATGTGAAAGCGATCTAACTCCAAGCAAAGGGCTGATTCAGTACAGAAAAAGCTGTGGTATTACTTAGGACAAAAACGAACTATGTTCAAAATTTAGAATTTCGGTGACTTGTGCAAAGTCGTGCCAGAGGCGGTTTCAGGGGTGGGGGACAGAGGGAACACTTAACCCGGGCGCAGAATTTTAGTGAAAAGTTTAAAATAAATAATCTAATATTTATAATCATTTTGTAATTATTTGAGTTTTATTTCTTTTAAAATAAAGTAGAGGGCGCGGTTGGCAGTACGTATAAGCAAACTGAATCCGATGTTTTCATTTTTCCCTTATAAAGTAAGAAAAGTCAGATTTAAATAAATGAAAAAAAAAATTTAATAACTGAAAACGTGTTTAAATTTTGCCTTGGAAATCTTTGGCAGATGAGGAGGGGGCGCTGATCAAGATTCTTCCCCGGGTACAAGAAAGGCCAGAACCGCCACCTGATCCTACTTAAGTCTTGATTCAGTGCAAAACGGTCTAAGTTCAAGCTATAGAATTTTGGTGAAGCTGTGTGAAAATGATTCAAGTCCTGAATAACCGAACGATATAAATATTTACTTTTTAAAAAGGTACAAGTTCTGCCTCATGGGAAAAAAAATAGAATTTCTTAGTCCTTTCCCACTGTCAATTCCTTTTTAGTACAATGATAGGCCGGTAGCACCTTGGCTAAATTAGAAAAATGCAATATTTCTAATCTGTATGCTCGAGGCACAAATCTGGCTATTGGCTCCCCCCCCCCCTCTGGTCACCAGCAACTTTTTAGTAGAAAAGTGGGTATGCTACATCTTGTTTGATATGAAGTCATGCGAGAATTTTCATTACGTTTGACTGACTGAAGAAGTGAAGCAGTCCAGTGGTCCTGGGAATATCTCTCCCATCCTACGTTCCACTGCACTATCTTTCTTTTGAGGAGAGAGATAAGTATGTTGCACCTTCTTCGATCCAAAATTCTGCAAGGCTTTACAATGTGGTATTCCAAAACCAAAATGGGTCTTCGGCTCCTCCAAAATTTCCCTGCCCCGAACTTTTTGCAGAAAGTTAACTAGGGCTTTTTTTCCAGTCGGTTTAAACTTTTGAGGGATGTATCTCTGGCCATTAAGGCTTGATGCTGACGCTTTTTTGAGGTATATGCCCTTTTCTGGCTTTTAAACGAAAGTGTGATTTTTGGTCAGTTTCTGTGAAAGCTGCCACAGAAGTTGCATATCTCAAGCAAATCAATCAAAAGTTTTTTTAAACCCCCAATTTTTGACTATCTTGGTACAGTCCAACACCTGTTGGCTCGGCAGCTCTGCTAGCTTGCAAATCTGCCCAAAGCCCTCTGATGTTAGTCTGTGCGGATCCTTGTGATACGATCGCCTTATGGTTTTACTGTATAATTGGAAGCGTAAAAAAGAACCGTCCAGTACCCTGTAGCCATCATAGTTTTAAGCTTTTATCCAAAGAAAGTATTCTTCAAAAAAGTTCGACTTCGAAATGAATTAAGCATACTTATATTAAAATACCTTAAGAGTTACAGGAAAGGAGAACATGGAAAGATTTTTAAAACAAAAATTTAAATCTTAGATCAAGGTTGCCCAAATGCATTTGTTTGCCAAGCTGATATAAAACCCTCCGTCCTCCGAGAATATTTAAGCTTTTTCACTAAGGTTGCGTAAATAATGTGGGGCTCGGTGTAATTTTAACCCCGTAGAAGCCCGAAAATCCTCAATCCTTATAATTGAAAAACCCCAATCCTCATCCACTACACAGTACGGGGTGTGGTTTGAATGTCTTAAGACTGGGCTTCTAATGTAATGTAGTACTTAATGGTGTTATGATGTATCTTCTTTAAAGAAGTCCCTTGCTGAATAAATACCCTGATTCAAACAGTGCTTTCACATTCTTGAAAGTTTTCTTTCGTAGGGTACGAAGAGCCCTCTACTCAATTTGTTTGGATGTCGCCGGTTAAGTCATATCTCTTCCTTTTCAGTGCTAATTTTAATTTAGAAAACAGGTGGAAGTCGGCTGGAGCCAAATCAGTGAATCAGTGAAGCCTGTGGAAGCAGAGGAATATCAGATTTCGGCAAACGTTTTTAGATTGAGGATGTGCGGGTGGGTTGTCGTGGTGGAGGAACCATTTATTTATTTATTTTATTTTTTATTGAGGGTTTTCTGTCGATTATTTTCGTACAATTGACGAAGACGATTTTTATTGAATTTTGGGGCAATCGTCTGCCCTCCCCCCCCCCCTACCGGACACAAATTCATGGTCCACGATGCTCATAGAAAAAAAAAATATCAACCAACTTTGTAGTGCCTTGGCTGTGGTGAATCTTGTCTCTTTCGGTGAAAAGATTAGCCCTTTGTTTTTACGCGTTGCGTTGTCCAACAACAATTTTGTTACAAACATCGCAGATACTCGACGTGTTTTCATTTACATTACCTGAAGTTCGCTAAACAGCATTGAAACTTCAGTTCAGGTCTTCAGCCATGTTTCTAATTGTAAGTGTGCGGTCTGATCGTGCTAAATCGCGAACTTTCGTAAATCTTTCATTGGTTTATTATTTTGAAGTCTGGCCAGACTGGTGGTCATCCTCGACTGATTTGCGGCCATCTCTGAATCTTCTAAACCAGATAAATACATTTGACTGGGTCAGACATATATCTTCCAGAGCTGTTTTATGTTCTTATGTCTCCGAAGAAGATTTTCAAACTTTAAATAAAATCTCGCGGAAATACGTTGTTCAAGTTTTTCATTTGTTTTGCGTGACTAATAATCCGCATTGACACACATATCCGCCTATGCTCAAGAGGTTGCTATGCTGCATTGAAAAATACATCTAAATGCTTGTTTTAACTAGCATCAAGAATAGATCATGCAATCATTTCCAGGTTAATGGCAATCATATCTCCTTCTAATTGAGCACTGGTACTCAAAGGTCAATTATATATAGGTTATTTATAAAAAAAGCGGTTTTTCAACCTCCTAACCTAAACTTAGATTACGCTGATGATTTGAGCCTCCTTGGCAAGAAAAACGTTTTTAGCGAAATGAATGACTGTTGAAGGTTTTTAGAGTTCATAGACGAGAACAAGTTGGAAAATTAATCTGAAGAGGACATGTTGCTTCGATTATAAATAGATAGGTGCGAAGATGTGATATTTGGTCGAAGAGCAAAGGTGTAGAGTGCCTTTCTGCAGTCTGAAAAGGTTTGGAAGAAGATGAAATAAAAGTCTTATGAACTTAGATTAGGATACTAGAAACCACGCAGTGACAGGGGAAACTTAGGACTCTAGGAAGGTGGGCTAGCTGCCTTCCAGAGGAATTGTTTAAGAACAGTTTTAGATGTTACTTTAAATGACAGTTTATCAACCAAACCGAAACCAGTGCGTCTTCGAATGGGGCGGGAAGATAAGGAAAGACTTAAAGGGGGCAGGGACTTGGGGAATAGGACGGAATAGGGGAAAGAGGGAAGTGGATGAGGACCGTGCGCCGCTGTGATAGCCTCAAGGGGCTTTGTGCTGCGATAGGATTTCAGCAGTAGTAACTACAATTTAATTTGGGTAATTAGGTGGTTGCACCTCCACTCTTTTGGTTATAAAATTGAAATCACATTTGTAGATAAAAAGAGGATTGAGGGCTTCCCCCAAGAGCAAAATATATTTGAAGAAAAAATATGCCTTGGAAATTTTGGCTTGAAAAGGCATTGTTGACACATCAAGGCTTCCCCCTCGCCTCAAAATTTCCTATATTTTGATGGGTCATTGTGTCGAACCATAGCCCATAGAAAGTTTATTTGAACAGAATTGTATTATTTATACTCCCTTTGTTAAGTAGAAAAATGATTAAATAGCTTTAAAAATCAATTAGATTTTACTCAACGTTAGTACGGCATTCAATATCAAGATTTATTGACACGAAAGCAAAACTACCTACCCCCCTCTCCTTCTCTAACTTGTAGCCGCATTGTTGTGCTCCGTATATCAAATGTTGATTTTTTTTTTTAGACTTTGAGGGAAACTTTAACTCAAGGTGTTGCCTACATCCACGAGGGCCTGACGTCGTCTGACAAAAGTATTGTAGAACGACTGTTTGACTCTGGTGCAATTCAAGTGCTTGTTGCTTCCCGACAGATGGCGTGGGCTCTCTCTATCCATGCATATATTGTGATTATTATGGATACACAAACTTATAATGGCAAATATCATATGTAAGCAAATATTCTTTACCTATTTTTCTCTCTGTCTTCATTTACTTTACTTGTTGATTTTGCTCCTGGGAACTTAGTACTGTTATAATAAAATTGCATTTGCATTAATGGCATTGCTTATGTGCTTAAACTATTTCTAAAATATGGCAATTACACAAGTTTGATCGCTCATTTTATAAATATGGTCATGTATTTTAATGAGTGAATGCGAAACTGAAGTTTTGTTTTAAAAAGAAAAAGTTACTTATGCATGTATCCACGTTTGGAAATGTGCCTTTAGGAACGTTTATGGTTTAATATCTCTTTTGTCTGAAGAGAACGTACTCAATGCCATCCTACAATTCGAAGCTATGTTTCTCCTTCAAAATATTTTTTAATGACATTAGGAATCGAGAACGCTACGATCTACAAACTGTGCTACGCCCAAGTCTTTTTTCTGCATTACGGAACTTATTTTCTATCATAACGTTCTAAGGGTCCCTTTTTTCTTAATGGGTCAAATATTAGGAAGTAAATTAAATTTACTGAATCCAACTTTATTGTATAAATTTAGTCGGGTCTTTTCCCTTTTTCCACTAAGTACAATAGGAAGCAGTTGAAACATCACTATCATATTTTAGTAATAGCTCAAATATTTTGGTTGGTTTCACACAATAGTTTCACTATCAGGGACGTAACTAAATTTGATAGAAATATTTTATTTTCTGTCAACTATATAGTTAGGTTGGAGACTATCTAGTACGGATTATGACATTACAATTCAATTTAAAGTTTTATTATATGAGTATGTATCGTACTGAATTTGAAAACATTCAAGATATATGGACCCAGAGTATTTTAGTGATTTGACCCCTTTGAGCCATGGTGCTCATTGCAACGTTTACTCAGCTTGTTATAAGGGTGACCGACGCGTTATTTTGAAGGACTTCTGCGGCTTTGATAAAAAGTCGTTTTATCGTGAGGCTCAGGTCATGGGAGAACTTAATCATAAGAATATTGTGAATTTCATAGGTGTTACGTCATTGCAGTTAATTTGTTCGACCGAATACGTGCAAATCATCATGGAGTTGGCTGAAGGTGGAACTCTTAAGGACCGAATTAGGGAAGAGGAGAAAAACCCAATGACATCAATGCAAAAGCTGTTAATAGCAAGAGATATTGTACTTGGGGTTGAATATTTAGACTCTAAAAATTTTATTCATAGGGCGCTGGCTATTGATAGCATTCCCCTTAGAAAATATGGCACTACATTAGTGTCAGATTTTCGTTTAGTCACTCGTTTATCTCAAAATAAGAAAGATGGCTATGGTAAGCTGAATGGCTTCCCACAATCAGCTCCAGAAACTACACCTGGAGACGAATATGAAGAAAGTTCCGATGTTTATTCCTTTGGGATGCTTCTAGTTGAGTTAGCCTTTCAGAAGCGTCTAGAGGCTTTAAGGTGTAACGGTGTTGATAGGGGAACTATAGACATTGAATATATTGATTCGAGTCTCCTCAAAAACGAGGGCAGTCGCTTGCTTTTTGAACTAGTAAAAGAATGTGTGATCGCTGAACCCCAAAAAAGGCATAATTAAAAAAAATATATGGCTTCGAAATCAAATTATATTTGTGAAATTTACCTGGATAACAAAAACTTTACTGAATTGAAAGAAATAAGCCGAGGAAAACATTCTAAAACGTTAATGGACAAATATTGTGACTACCACTGTCCTTTTAAAGGATTATTACAACTATGACTCAGATGATTTTTATAGTGAGCTAAAAAATGTACATTAGCTAAAAAAATTTGCTAAAAAAATGTACAAGTACCGCATTTAAAGAACGACCAACTTTCCAAATGATTGCTGTCGAGCTTGAAAACTTAGCTGAATCTTTTTTGAAACTTGCTTCTAAACCAAAACAAGAACTTGATATAACACCCAAAGGAACTGTAAAATCTCTTAAGTTCTTCTGGAATCAGCTATCTGCCAAAGATGAAGATTACACACTGAGTCAAGACTGAGTTCGTTTTTGTATTGAGCCAGTCAGTAAAATAAAGCTTGCTCATCTCATTTTTGCAAGTAAGGACTTCTCGTTTTTGCACTTAATTTCAACCCTCAAATTATTGAATGGAGGCCTCTTTTTTTACGTTTTGACCAATTTATTTGAAATGACTAGCTCAAAGTTTAATCGACCCTATGAGAGGCTGTGAGAGTGTCCAGGAAAAAGCCAAAAAAATGTGCGGGAGATTCGAGTTAACTCCGAGAATGTTCTGAATCAAGTGAATATTGTAAAAAGTGTAGTGTCAAAATTGGAATATTTGTGCATAATAATGCAGGAAGAATCCGATGTGAAATCAGAGCATCGGACCTACAGACATGAACACGAATACCAATATATATTGCTTATTTTTATTGCAAAGCATCAGAAACATATATGTTTAAAATATTTCACAGTAAAACAAAGATTAAGTTTTCGAGGATATGAAAAGATTTGACGATGTTTAGTTGTCTTATTTCACCCTTTCTTGCAGAATCCAGCCTTTCATTCTTTCTTACTTTTGCTCTACCGGGCTGGAATTAATATTAGCATATTAATTTCATATGTAACCTCGTACAAGTGCAAAGCTGACTTATCTGCCGTCCCGTTGAATAAGAAATGGGGGTCATCATATCCAATTTTGTTTCGAGATTTGATATAGTTCCAATAATGTAGATTATTAGTCGATGTTCAATAAATTGTTTCTGAATTTAAAATTTGCGTTCTGCTTATTTTTTAAACTAATCTGACCCCATTAAAGTACACTTGAACTGCTTGTCGAGCCCTTATTATGCATTTATACCATGACCGCCACAGCCGAGACTACGGTGGCTGTCCAGACCCAATATTGATATTACCAAAATAGTTGAAATTAGATATATTTTATAAACCTAGGGAGAATAGTATCCGTTTTCATTTTTCACTGTTAAATTGATAATTGCTATTAAAAAGAAACTTTTCGAATGTTTTTAGAGTCGTAAGGTAACCCGAAAGCTTAGATTGAGAACCTCTGGTTTACAGCATGTAAAATTGAGTGTCAGAATTAATTAAATATAAAAGGAATTTTTATTCGTAAGAAATGGATAATAAAATTCATTCAAGATACAAGATTTTACTACTAGTCTAAAAAGGCTCTGACCAAAAAAAAGGCTGTTTTTTGCAAACTGGAGTATTTGCTCTGTATCCGACGTTTTTCAGCTTTTGAAATAATTGCCGAAACCCGTTTGCTAGTCTGTTCTCAAAGAGCGAATCAGCAGGGCAATGCGTGTTGAATTTTTCTTGATCTTTCTTATCTACATGGTTCTGCTGATCCTCCCTTTGAGAAAAACCTATTCAACGGTTTTGGTAATTACTTCAGCAACGTGAAAATGACAAACAAAAACAGGAAAGAAATACAACTCAGAATGTAGTAAAAAAAAAAAAAAAACAGCTCGTCTGCTTGTTTTCTGAGTACCCGTCATGGGCGTATTTGTTATTTTATTTGTATTTAAGAATATTTTTGGTTGTTCGTCTTTTTAATTTTGTGACTTTCTATCTTTTTTTTAACTTTCTTAGAAGCTGAATTAGCTTCTGTCAAAGCTAGAAATAAGTAGGAATTTAAGAGAAAGATAATACGCTTGAGGGACTTTAAACCCCTCCTCTTACGTGACGTATCTCAAGGCAAATAATCTCTTAAACCATACTGCCTTTCTATTTAAAGAATTTAATAAATTGAAATATAGAGAAAACGGTTATAATATTTATAATGTAACGCTGCTACTACTACTGCTACAACTCGCCGCAGCACTAAGCCGACTGAGGTTAACTCACCTACGCACGTTCCTCCTCCATCCCAATCTATTCAAAGCCTCCCTCTTTATACCCTCCTAGAAAGTTTCCATTTCCTTTAAATCTTTCCTCACGACATCCTCCCACCTCAACCAAGGACGACCTGCTTTCCGTTTAGCCCTTGACGGTTAGCCGAAAAGGACAATCTTTGGGAATCTTTCATCCTTCATCCGCAGAACATGCCCTAGGCAACTCAACCTTTATCTCAATACATCTCTAGAAAGAGGGATTGAATCACACCAACCGTCTTTACTAATAATACTACCTAGATAATACGTGCAACAGAATGACAAATTAGGTTGTCTTTGGTAAAGTTTGAGTTTGGCAATTAGTAACAGTTTGTGTTTTGAGTTTGACTACCAAACTCAAACTGTTCCAGTGACAACCTTACTTGTCATTCTGTTTTGCAAATTCTGCTATTTGCATGGTGATTTTGGAACTTATCAATATATTTTAAACTCCAACTGTACCAGAGACAACCTAATTTATCATTCGTTTGTGTTTCGTATTAATTTATTTAAATAGCTTTCGTAGCAATCAAAAATGAACGCTATATTATACCATTTTTGTAATCACAACAAAAATAGAAAAAGAATAGGTCACTTGTTAAATTCGCTGACAAAATATGGCACGAAGGAGTTAACAAACCTCTTTGTACTGCACTGAACGAGTTTTAGTTTATTTAGGTTAATTTATATTTCGTTGATAAAGGCTCCTGGACATACAGACGGATATTCGGATTTCTTTATTATCAAAATTATGTTGCTTTTTTTGTTTTGTCCCCTGCTTTTTTTTTTAAATAGTATATGTGTTTTCTTTATATTTTCATTTTTTAAATTCTGTATCTCAAGGGTGTAACCCGGAGGGTTGTAGGTCTTTCTTCTTCTTGGAAATTGAAAGTTTACATGACTATACAGCA
This sequence comes from Artemia sp. Qi Xiang Cuo, assembly GCF_049724085.1. NCBI lineage: Eukaryota > Metazoa > Arthropoda > Branchiopoda > Anostraca > Artemiidae > Artemia > Artemia sp. Qi Xiang Cuo. The sequence goes on from NC_142797.1 coordinate 33,815,016, forward strand.
TTTGTTCTATTTTACTCAAATGTAACTAATATAAACCATTCTATTATACACGCAATATGAAACGTAGAGCTATACGAAATATACCGTACCTAATAATATAACAAAAATATAACATCGGTAAAATGTTTTCATAAATCCTTCCTCCCTTTCCCCTCTCAAAGTTCTGGGTGCCTTTATTACTTCCCAGCCATAAATGAAACAAGCTGTGGAGATATTTGAGGATTTTGTGCAAAACGTACCAAGGATGATTATATTTCGAGCCAGCCTCCGCCAGCTACAATGAAATCGGCTAGATACCTCCTTCTTATTTTTTTTTTTTTTTTTTTTTTTTTTCAATAAATGTTATATGATTCTGTTATTGAGACTTTGCTTCGTAAAATAAAAATAAGGTGTATTTGCTGACCAGCTGACCAATGGAATTTACTCACGAAAATTTAGGGGGTGGGGGGACAAATGTGCCTTTCAATATCTAGGGGGGATTTGTCTTTTTTCAATTTCTTCAACGAAAATACAAAAAGGTCTTTTTTCAATGAATATCCCAAATAAATTATTTTTCAAAATCTCTGAAAGCACAAACCCTCTCCCCCCTCCAATTAATGCCAATGAAGTTGTCAAATTATTGCTTAGATCTTCATAGTCAGTTAACTTATTCTACAAGTTGTCAGTATTTTTTTTCCCCTCTTTTTTTTTTAGGTATGATGACTATCCAATAACAGATATAATTCAAATGACAGGTCTTGCAAATCGCCCTAATGAAGATGATGATGCCAAGTGTATCTTAATGTGTCAGGCGTCGAAGAAAGATTTTTATAAAAAGTTTATTTTTGATCCATTACCTATTGAGTCACATTTGGACCATTGTATGCATGATCATTTCAATGCAGAAGTTGTGACGAAAACAATTGAGAATAAACAAGATGCTGTCGATTATCTCACATGGACTTTCTTGTACAGACGAATGACGCAGAATCCCAACTACTATAATCTTCAGGTATATCTCATTTCTGTTATAACTAATGTGACCTCCTGAGATACTAACTATTTGATGTCACCCAGGGACTTTCTAATCTCTTATTTTGTTTTTTTGTCCATATCTGAGCTTTTTATTAAGTATATTAGCCCCTGGTTTAATTTAATTATGAATATATTCTGCAGAATTATATAGCTAAAATTTAACTGCCTGAGGACCAAAACATAACTTGTAATGTACATTACTCACAAAATAAAACCAAATCATAAAATCAGAAAGTAAGCCTCCAAGCAGGGGGGGAGATATGTTAAATTTAGCTGTCTTTTCATTACTGAAGAATGCAGGATACTAGTAGCTGGTGTATTCAGATTATTTTATGTTTTATTTTTCTAAAGGTAGCTCTTTCCCTTTGTTGTTTTTAGTTCAGTCTAGTTCCGTCAGTAGTGTTTTTCAACTCTCCCTCGATTTTCCCTGACCATGGAACCTTACGGGGGAGACTATGGTGAAGTGTTTTGTCGCAAATTTATTGTTAAATTTATCTGACCTAAGTCAATTGGGCCGACGTAAAATCAAAAAATCTGTTAAATTAAACGACATTAAAGGGAGGAAACTGAAGCGATAGCAGTGATGAATAGCAAATCGTATGAGACTTCAATCTTAACCCAGGCAGTTTGACGTCTCGGTTTTAGCCTTAGGTTTGTTTTAGTTAAAAAAATGGTTTTAGTTTTTAAAAAAAGATCTATCAAGCAGAAATTATCCGCTTGATAGATCTTTTTGTTATCCAGTATCACCTATTCCCCTTCATTTATTCCAGTCTAAGTGACTTCGTCTTCTTAACATTAGCTTTCAAACCTATTTTTGCACTCTTAACTCTCTAAACTTAAAAAAATTCGTTCATTTTTGCGAAAAAGTTTATCTGGGATGCTCAAATCATCTGTATAATTTAATATTATCTTATATTTATAATTTTATCCCTCCCTCTCCCCTCTGTTGTTTTTTGCCATTAATTGCACAAAGTTCATTATTAGTCTTTGGAGAAGAAATTATTGAATGTTATATTTTACTAATTTGTGTTAATTTTTTTTATTGACCATTTCTACATTTGATAGATATCCTGTTTGATTAATTTAACAATTTGTCTTACCATTTCGGTTATTTCTGTTTTGTTTTTTTTCTACCTTGACATACGAAGCAAATTTGGCTCTATTAGAGCCAAATTTTTGCCTGTATTTACTTTCCTTACCAATGACCTTATTAAAATTATAAAGGAATTTGACATTGCTATGCGTGTTTTGTCGTCTGAATTAATATGCTTAAATTCAGTGTACATTAAGTTCAAACTACCTAAAAAGAAACCTAGAAAGAAAATTAACCTAAAAAGAAAATATCGAAGGTGATTGATTCTTGGAAATGTCCCTACAAATTGTTTAATGGTACATGGACCCCAGGTGAAAAAATAATGATGTAAGTACCAAATGCGTAATCGTGGGAATATCAGTGGTATCGGGGTTAAAATCCCTCCTCATATTTGTCCATTTTATTTTTAGTGCATCTTATTCTCTTTTAATCGGCTGATGTTTAAGTCCACAGAAGCGATTTGAAATTTTAGAATACCTACTGAAAAATTGCCTGAAAATTTGAAAAATATAATCAGTTTTTAACTTATCTTGTTTTTGTTTTTTAAGTAAAACGTGTTCCTAATATCAAAAGATGTTCTGAAGTTACTTATTGGTTCTGAAAAATTAACTTGCCGACATGATGAACAAAGTTTTGCCACCTAAAATGGTTCTTTAAAGGTAAAACGGCACTTTAAGGTAATGGTAACATCATTTTTGACAAAGAAAAAAAACTCACAACAAAGTAATTATTTACAAGAAAGCTGCCTCAAAGCTAATGAGGCTTTTGTATATAATATTTCTGTACTTCCAGCAGGATCTGTCCAAATAAGCTTGTATACATTGTTAATACTTTCTGTTTCAAGTATTTGAAATAGAAAAGTGTTAAAAACTGTGTGGTATAAAAAAAAAAATCTTTTAGCTTTACCACGTCTAGTTTTGACTCAATTTGACGCAAAAATGTGAACATAGCCATTGTGAAAAGTCCATTCCTTCTTGGAATTTTTTTACTAGGTTGCACCTGACGCTGTGAGTATAGTTCTTTCTGTATTCTTGGAAATACCAGTTGATTTTATTAATTTCCTTTTTTATAAGCATTATTTGGTTTCTCCTTCTCTTTCAGGGCGTCTCGCACAGACATCTGTCAGATCATCTATCTGAACTTGTTGAGAATACTTTATCTGATTTGGAGCAGTCCAAATGTATTTCAATTGAGGATGAAATAGATGTCAGTGCGTTGAATTTGGGCATGATTGCAGCTTACTATTACATTAACTATACTACTATCGAACTATTCAGCTTGTCATTAAACAACAAAACGAAAATTAGAGGTAGGCATATCATTTGATACTAAAATTGGACTCTACGAAGGAATTTTCTTGGCAAGGGCGGTTCTGGTAAGATTCAGTGTACTATATATTATTTCTCTGCATATGCTTTGACCTAAAGCAGCAGCGAACTTTGCTACCGATCTGCTACCGGATTTTTATTAAATTCTTAGAAGTCTTCATCCATAAATTGTGGCTCCTTGAATCAGCTCTGCAATTCCAATAAATTTTTTTGGCAAATTATTGGTTCCTAATGTAAATTGAGTTTGTTATGCCTTCACACTCTTTCTTTGATATTTGTGCTGAATTTTTAGATAGACAATAGATAATGCGTAGCTTTTCTGTTAGGTAGCTGATCTGTATCTAATATCTACCAGTATAATGTTTTTCAGCATGAAGAAATGCTGTTGCTGTTCGTCATCCGACCCTTTGAGGCCAACCTCTATTTTTGGTAGCTCATCAACAGTGGCGTAATTTCATAAAAATCTTGAGGGGGGGGGGGGGGGCAAAGTTTGAGCCAATTTTTCCAAATCAATTGAAAATTACAGTAAAAATGAGCCGTATATTACCAGAAAGGCAAAGATATACTAAAGAAAACTGACTTGTTTCACTGGATGCTTGATTTATGCGGGCTTATCTTAGTTTTGAGAAGATTTTTTACAGAAACTAACTTTCAACTGGGGGGAGGGGCAAACTGGGGTCTGGGGGAAGGAACTGGGGTCTGGAGGGGTAGTTGTCCCCCTGCCCCATAGCAAATTCTGCCCCTACTCCTTAACTCCGTTGAGGTAATTCAAAAGGTTGGTGGTAACAGTGTTTGTCAAGGGTAGACTTCAAACCTACCGACCTATTCTTCCTGTCTGTTATCTCATGTTTTGTTTAATTCTGAGATACTTTGTTATTTCTATTTTCTCCAAAATTTACTTATTTTTTTATAACTTGATGAATTTTTGGACATTGGTGTATTTCTATTAAATTATTCCAACTTTATCTTAGAAACCAAGAATATTTTTCTTTTACAAGCAACTAGTCTTTCATAAGATGAAAAAAAAATCCACAACATATTTTAGAGCTTATTGCTCCTACGAAATTCGTGTTGTGAAACATAACGCCCTTTTAATTACTCCTGGTGATGAATGGATTGGTGGTAAACAGGGTGGGAGGTCAAACTGTTTCAGCTCAAATGGAAAAGAAGTTCAAAAGGAGGCAGACTTGACAAGAGTAAAAAACTATGAAAAGAGATCAACCTTCCCGAAGTTCGTTATAGGTGAGCAACTGGCCTATTACAGAAGGAAAGAAAGATAAAGTATTTGTGGTAGTAATTTACCCTAGCTTAGAACAATCTAAAGACAGAACTTTTCACCGTAATGCCAAAAAAGCCATGTTTTATTTTTTGGGTTTCGCTTAATCGCACATAGATTATGTCATGGAATGAATTCCCTGTTCAAGGATTTGAAGACTTTTTCCGTTTATGTTTTTAGCATTAAAAAAAAAAAAAAAAAAAAAAAAAAAAAAATGCAAATTACCCTCTTCAGATTTCACACCCTTTAACTTCTGTGGAGTAAGATACGAATGTAAATGCTTCCGGGTGAAATAAAAATGTTTTTATTGAACGAGTGATTCCTGTTACGCCGCTGTTGTTTCATTAATCTGTTGTTTCATTAATCATAGCCACAAATACAAGTGACGGGTGACAGAATGCATTGGACTTATATAATTTGGGCTATAAATTTGCACATTGGGGGGGGGGGGGTAAATATAGCGGGTCTGCATGCAAAATTTGTTAGCTACAATTATTCTGCATATTATGAAGTAAAAATTGTTTTCTAATTTCACGCTGTCCAAATACTTTACACCACCCCCCTATTGTGCAGATATACAGCCAAAATTATATGAGACCAATGCATTCCGTCATCCGTCACCTGTCTTCGCGGCTATCAAACCGGTTTTATCAGATCTTACACTCAGATCAAGGATTTGAGTGGGTTCTGAATAATCAACAAATACCCGAACTTTATTTTCATTATTTAAAATGTTAATATTGAAGTTAATGTCGAAGTTTAATTGAAAGGAGCCTGAAATTTTCTGGAAGTTACCAGCTTTTTTCGAGTTTAGCTTTTTTATTATTAAAAAAGATATATGTTTATTATTACATGTTTTGTTTGCACTGTTTGATTGTTGCTTTGAGCAGTATTGTGTGTATTGCCATTACCTGTGAGGAATCGATTAGTATGCAGAATATAGGGTTTTCTCGCATAAATTTTTAAATATTCTACTTCTACCATTTTGGCAAAAATAGCTCTATAGTCTTCAGTATAAAGTAAAGCAAGAGTAAAAAAGAAAAAAAAACTAAAAGTTTTATAATGAAATTTTGATTTTGTTGGGTGGTTTTAGTTTTTTACCTCAGAGGAAAACGTAAGTTCATCTTTTACAAGTTTCCGCACTTTTCGAGTGAACCATTAAGGTCGTTTAATACTTATTAGTCCAAATTTAAAGCTCATGACCAAATTACTAGTACTTGCCAAGCATGAAGTTTGTCTCAGTACACACTTGGTTGTGTAGAGTTTGATCTTGTCAAAACTTACAGACAGATAACCAAGATTTATGGTTACGTGATGGTTGAAGCCTCAGCTCAGAAACAGCGCATTGGGTTTAAGCGGCTTTTGGCGTATCACAATTACGCACGCTGTACTGTCCCTAGACCTGAGCATAGAAACCTTCATCCTCGCAATAGTAATTTTTTTATTGACAATAAAAACTATACACATCCAAAAAGTTGGTTTTCCTTTATTCTTTGCAGTGAATCTTGAGAGCTGCCGGTTAAACAAATTCTTACGTAAAATCTGAGGTTGGTATGCCCAATGAGGCGGGAAATGCCTGGTCCTGCTGCAAGCAAGTGTAAACTAAACAGGACGCTTCGCAAAACACTCAATTAGAATGAGTAGTCCGGCCGACGACTCGCCCATAGCACCTGGAGACTAGCCGATTCTAATGATTACGTCACTGGCCAAAATTTAGATTAAATAGAACACTGTGCTTCCTTTGAAGAAGAAGTCTCTTCAGCAGTTTAATTGGGTATATCGGGGCTTCCTATTTATAGCCTGGACTTGGTTCTGAGAAATTGCCACCTCTAATCTAAGTTGAAGAATTGTTTGGTTTGAAAACAGCACGGGAGCGAAAAGAAACTAAAAATAGGTGTTCGTGACTGTGTCAATAACTTGACGGCAACTAATAATGCAGAATATCTAGTAAAGTGGGTGAAAGACTGCGGCAGGTGTTATTTTAAATAGGGTGGGCATTTTTGCAGTCAAAAATACACAATAACCAAAACCTCAGAATTAATGTGGCCTTTAATCGGGTTACGAATTTGGAAGTCACATGAATAAAGTTACCGCGACACTAGAAAAATCATTATGTTAGTGAAATATGCCGAAAAATAACGTTTGATTCGTTAAACAAAATTATATATGCCTGCAAGCGTTGCTTGCTTTTAGAATAAACCTTTTAACTATTGTACTCCTCAATGAAAATTATTCTTCTTTACCAAATAACTCCATAGACGATTTTATGGAATGGTAATTATGTTCTGATTGTGTACTAGTCACTGATAGGAGTTGAAATAGTTGGATTTTAATAAGAAAAATATAAGAATGGGAACCCTGTTTGCTTGTATGGTACAAGATAGTTACAGGGAAAAGGAATAATAAGCATACAATCCAATAAAAAAAACTTCGAACGTTGAAAAAATATTATAGAGTTGAAGGAGTAGAAACCAATAGGCGTACACAGGTAAAACTGTTAAAGGGGGGGGGGGTATAGGTTCTTTCCAAGGCTAAGAGATGAAAAGAAAAATAAATGCATCTTGGTAGCATTTTTTCCTTGAGGGAGTCTCTTCGATTCTGGGGAAACGAAAGGCGCTATCCCCTACCCGTCTGTTTAGGTATGTAGCAAAGTAATCTGAACTTTTTGTCTTAGGATTGATGGAGATTGTTGCTGCAGCCAATGAATACGAGAAAGTCCCAATTAGGCAAGGGGAAGAAGCAGTTTTACGAGCACTAGCAGAGAAGTTGCCGCACAAGCCCACACAGCCCAAATTCAACGATCCGCATAATAAAGCCATGCTGCTTGTACAAGCACATTTGAGCCGAATTCAGTTAAGCCCTGAGCTTCAACAGGATACAGAGTATATTCTTGGCAAGGCTGTTCGCCTTGTACAAGTAATTTCCTTTTCTTTTTTTTTTCTTTTTTTTTTTACAGCGCATCTATGCCTAACAGTAGTAATCGAAGGGAAAATCCGACATGTTTGAATTTGAAACTTAAACACTACAATGAAAGTGACTAATAGTTTTTAAAGTATTTGTTTATTTACCTCGATGGCAATTGCCCTGATGTGGTTTGACTGGTTCAAAACAGGTTCAAAACTTTCTCGAGATGAAATGACCTGTTGGCTATTTTGCGGTATGTTTCTTAAAATAGACGTAAATTCCCGTATTGTTTGATGAGCTGGATGTTTTTTTTCTGTTTTTTTTTTTTCTTTTCCTTCTCAATTTTCTTTATCATTACATTAAAGTACCAAGGACACCTAAAATGAAAACTAATTCATTATATTGGTCAAGTGCAAACTTACACAGCCATATACGTCTTAAATTAGTGTGAAAAACCGATAATTCATTTTTTAAGGAGAAAGATCGCCAGTTTACACAAGTATTCCAATAGGAAACTTCCTAGCCAATTTCAAAAATAAAGAACGTGTGCTGTTAAACAGCAGAAAATGAGCAAAAAATAAATAAATCAGCATATAGCCTTAGAAAGTGTTGTTTTCTTGTATGTTCTGGTAAAACAGAAATCGGAACCTAGTTCAGCAAAGCTCTTTTCTCTGAAAAATACTTTAAGAAATGATTCTTGAAAAGAGCTTGGCTAGACTAGGCCTAATCTTGATGTTCCTGGAATTTTTTGCACTCCGTGATCTTTTAGTCGTGAAGTAGTTTTAAAGAAAACATTAATGATTCTAGAAGAATGTATCAATATATAGGCTACCCTATTTATAGTTTTGCAGACTTAATGACTGTCACTGATAGCCTACCTTATGTAGGCTAAGGTAAGACACCTAGTAGGCTGTGTGATTTGCTTGAATATTTTGATATAAATCTACCTCATAGTTATTATATAATAGTAGCATATACCTTTTATGCTTTTTTTATGTTAGAAGTGATCACTGTTTGACTATTAAAGTCATTGGTTCTTTATACTCTAAGCAACAAATATTGTCATTTACTCTTATATACAAAGCGCTATAAAGTCAAACAATAGAGAATATTGTGTTTCCTTTAAACATGGAGAATGATATAAAGTCTTCTGTATGACTTTCTAAACATCAAATTATTATAGAGAAACATGAATAAAGTTATACAAAATACTTTTTGATTTTCTCATTTAATATATGATCCACTAAAATGTCATACAGAAGAAATTACATTACCCCACTGATACAAAGAGAAAACAACAAAGTCATACAGATGGCTTTTCATAGCCTAGGCCTACACAATTTCATATATAGAGCAGCCTAAATAAACTCATACAGATGACTTTTTAATTTATCATTCTACTATAAAGCATTATGAATAAAGTCATACAGATGACTTTTTATACATCCTGCTATTATAGAGCAAACATAAATAAAGCCGTACAGATGGCTTTTTATACCTCATACTATTATAGAGCAAACATGAATAAAGTCCTACATATGACTTTTTTATGCCTTTCTTTTATAGCAAACTTAAATAAAGTCATACAGATGACTTTTTATACCTCCTGCTATTACATAGAGAAAACAACAAAAAGTCATACAGATGGCTTTTTATAGCCTAGGCCTACATGATTTCATTTATAGAGCAGCCTAAATAAAGTCATACAGATGACTTTTTAATATATCATTCAACTATAAAGCATTATGAATAAAGTCATACAGATGTCTTTTTATGCCTCTTGTTATTATATTTGCTTATATTTGAGTCATGAGAGGTGTAATGTAATTATATTTTCCCTAGGCACAACTAACCCTATGAATAGCTCTGATTGCACTTGAGAAGTAGATGGTATATTGTTATGGGCCATTTCAGAAGAGATTTCTACTTGTTTCGATAATGAACAAGTTTAACTCACAATAAAGTAAGAAGGCAGAAATTTCAGTTCCTGCAATCCTTAATATTTCAAAAGTATAATAGTTCAGTATCCAGCTTGTTCTTGTAATAGAAGGTAGTTTGAATTAGCATAAGAACGCTGGGCTGATGCTATGTAAATATTATTTTACATCAAGCAGTTCTTAGTAGAAAACTATAAGTAAGGAGTTAGAAACTTTTAAAACTTTTCAGAGAGCCCCAAGATAGACATTTCAAGCTTCTCCTTTAATTTTTTTCCCAGAAGGAAGATTATGGATGCAAGTTTTTTTTTATTTGTGTTTTTCTTTTGTTCCCCCATAAGTGATTGCATCAAGCTAATGGGTCTTGAAATTGGGTTAGGGCTCATTTGAACGGAAATTGGATTTTCAATGTTCGTTTTTAGTGATTAAAAAGATTGTTCTGTAACCAAACTGTGATTGTTTCCCAATGGGGGCCAGGTTTACCATTAGTTGTTAATTTTGAGAAAGCACATCAATTTATGAGCTTTGAAAAATGCATATTGATCTTCTCAATTGTAAAGAATGTAAAGCTGTTCTGTGGGGTATTTGTAGGCTACTTGAAAAATAATGTAGTTTAGTCCATATTAGCAAAAAAAAAACTAAACATCGGTAGTTATTATCTTTATTAAGTTGATTTAAAAAAAAAATTCATGAAATTCTGTACAGTGACTGATTTTTGGTTTGATAAACAAATAGGTTGTCTAATATGTATAATTAAACTCAGTGTTCAGACCCATTTAAATCTTTCCCTGAACTCTGGCTAAACAAGCATTGACTAAATTCTAGTTAAATCAGATATAATGCTTTAGGGTATCAATGTTCTCTAGCACAAAACAATATTTGGTAAATTTGTACTTTACAACATAATTTGGCTAGGATGAATGGGAACATGCCACTTGATGTTTTTAGGATCTTGCATACCATCTAGTGCTTGGTCATCATCAAAAATATTTTCTGATAACATCAGAATAGTTCTAAACTTGAGGTCATATTTTTTCACAAAATGTATTTTCACTAATATATATAACAATCAACAGATTTTGTAAATTTGAATTTTCACAAATGAAAAACACTGTCGGATTCATAGGAAACAGTTTCCGCTAATGTTTTTCAGCTCCGCAGCTTATCTTGTTTTATTATTGACAACACTGTTTTGCGAATTTATTCTATCTAAAAATGCTTATAACAGCTAAACAAAAACTCGTAGGCAACCCGGATTTTCAGGTATGAGTAGACCTAAAATAGATTAAGAGGGCTAAATATGTTTTCATTTTGGTGTCCTTGGTACTTTAAGAATTCGCGAGTTAGTAGCTTCCAAGTCTTATGTAACTAACGTGTTAAGCATATATTTTCCACACATTGGGCAATGCACAAATGGAACGTTCAATAACTTATTTATATTTCAACATTTCACTGCTAGTTTAGCAGATACAGTAAAAAAAGAAACTAACAGTTGGGCTTACAATACAACTAAAAAGTCGAAAAATGTGTACTTTCTGCTTTGCATAAGCATGTCTTTTTAAAGTATTGTCGTTGGCAGTTCTGGGGAAAGTTTTTAGCCTGGATATTGTTGTCTGCTCTTGTTTGAATGAAGCTTGTTGAAATAAACATTTTCTGTGGTCTATCGCGTATGGATTAGTCAAGATCCGTCAAGTTATGTAACCAGCTTGAAAATAGTCCTTCTGGTGTTTCCCAAATGAAAATGAGTGTAATTGTTAATCTCTGGGTAGGTTTGGTACTTTCGTCTATTGCACCAGCTGAAAGATGTAGTGCAGTGTCGGAAAATTTGCTGAAAGACCGTCTTGGGACTTCACATATTTTTATTCCATTTTACCTCTGTTATTTGATCCTCTTTCACGCCCCATTGTCGCTGGACTGTTGCGTCGTATCTAATGGAGTTTGGGTGCGCTTTTTCCTTAAATCTCCCTAAATTCCCCAAAACCAACCAATGTAACAGTGTGCGGCTATCTTTTTTTTTAAATTGTTTATTCTTACTTGAACAAGCCTTGGCAGTTTCTATTCGTTGTTAGGGCGTGAACTGCTCGTTATTCTCCAGTGTTTAAAATAATGTAATAAAATGCGAACCGTAATAAAATAATAATATTGTTGTCGCCTGTGTTTCATCTGACAAAATAAGGCTCCAGCTGTGCTTGTTAATCATAGTTTTCCAGGGGCTCCCCATCTAAGTTTTCCCAGACCCAATCAGACTGTATCTGGTATGATAGTCCCGCCCGGGCTACCTAGTTTAAGCATAGATCCTAAAAAGACTGATAATATCAGCTCTTCAGAAACCAACTTAGTTATAAAATTATTCAGGAGAGTTGTGGCGCGCTTGGAACGCGGCTGACGTGTATCAAAATGCTGCAAATGTAAAAGCCAGTCTTTGCTCTAGAAGTTCGTCCAAAGAGGAAGTGGGCCTAAACTGCATAGATTTAGATTTAGTTTTTTTTTTTCTTATTCTAGGCATGCGTTGATGTGCTGTCATCTAACGGTTGGTTATCACCCGCCATTGCTGCTATGGAGTTGGCTCAAATGGTAACACAAGCAATGTGGTCGAAAGACTCCTATTTGAAGCAGTTACCACATTTCACTCCCGACATTATAAGAAGATGTGCAGACAAAAGCGTAGAAACTATCTTTGATATTATGGAGCTAGAAGACGATGAGCGGTTAGTCTCTCTCACTCTCTCTCTCTCTCTCTCTCTCTCTCTCTCTCTCTCTCTCTCTCTCTCTCTCTCTCTCTCTCTCTCTCTCTCTTTCTCTCTCGAAAGTGATAGGAAAGCAACTAACACCCCTTCCACGCCCACCATTTTTTGTTTAGCGTAGTTGATTTCCAGATATAAATTATGTTTTTGAGGAGGACACTCCCCCACATCCCTCAGGTCAAGGGTTGTAAGTTATGCCCTGGGAGCATATAAGATTTTTTTAGAAAGTGTTGTCGTAGAAACTTCAAAAAGGGCTCATTCGATTGGAAATTCATTTTAATATTCTTTGGATATTCTTTTTAATAGTCGAAAGTGATTGGAGGGTTACTAACCACCCTCTCACGCCCACCATTTTCCCAAACACATACAACCAAAATTTTGAGATAGCCAATTTTTTTTAACATAGTTGAAAGTTCTGGAAATTAGGTCTTTGAGGATGACAACCCCCCCCCCCCACAGCCCTCAGGGCAAGGGTTGTAAGTTATGCCCTGGGGGATAATGAGGTTTTTATTGAAGGAGTTGTCGTAGAAATTTCAAAAAGAGCTCATTCGATTGGAAATTTAATGGGATAGAGTCCTTTTTAACAGTCAAAGATTATTAAAGAGCAACTAACTCCTTGCTCACGCTCATCACTTCCCCGAACATAACCAATGCAGATTTTGAAATATTTATTTTGTTCAACGTAGTTGAAAGTTCTGGAAATTAGGTCTTTGAGGATGACAACCCTCCCCCCCCCCTCCCACAATCCTCAGGGTAAGGGTTCGAAAATGATTGAAGGGCAACTAACCCCCCTCTCACATCCACCATTTCCCCAAACAGATTCCATCAAAATTTTAAGATGGCCATTTTGTTTAACGTAGTTTCAAGTTCTGGAAATTAGGTCTTTGAGGATGACCCCGCCCCAACAACTCTCACGGCAAGGATTTTAATTCATACTCTGAGGGCATATAAACTTTTTATTATTAGGAAATGAGAAGTCTAGTGCCCCTGTTAATAGTAAAAAGCGAACGGAAGGTGAATGCCCCCCCCCCCATACCCATTATTTACCCAAACACTCCTGATCAGCGTTTTTCTATTGTCATTTTGTCGAATAAAATTGAAGGGTTCGGAAAATGCGGTTGTGAGTCTGGGGACCCCCCACAGCTTTCAAAGCTAGTGTTGTAAGCTTGCCATGGGTTCCTATAATGGTTTATTGAAAGTTTTCTCGTAAAAACTTAAAAAAAGGGCTCTTTCGATTGGAAATTGAGAGGGCTATTGCCCTTTTTAAGAGTCGAAAGTAATCAGAGGGAGAATCCCCTCCCCGTGCCCATCATTTCCCCAAACACTTCCGATCAACACTTTGATATGGTCATTTTTTTCAACGTAGTTGAAAGGTCTGGAAATTATGTCTCTGAGGATAAAAAATCCCCCCAACCCTCAGGGGAAGGGTTGTAAGTTTTTCCCTGGGTACATATAGGGTTTTTATAGAAAGTGTGGTCATATAAACATCAAAGGTGGCTAATTGAGTTGTTAATTATACGCTCTAGTGCCCTTTTTATGAGTATCAGTGACCAGAGGACTGCTATCCTCTCCCCCCCTACACACACGTCATATTTCGCCGAAATGCGTCTAATAAAAAATTTTAAGATAGTCATTCTATTCAAAATAGTGAAAATATCATATAACAAGGCTTTTTGGGATGAAACAAACCCCAGAGATTCGGGGCAATGGTTGTAAGTTATGCCCTGGGGGTATTAAAGGTATTTTATTAGGGGGTATTTCGGAAGGGATGGTTGTTTAACTTCTGAAGAGGCTCAGTCTTTCTCCCTGAAAAAGACTACGTCAATATAAAACGAACAGAAATTAATCAAAAATCTTTTTGCACAAAATAAATAAGTTTTTCAAAAAAAAAGTGAAGAACCCCATTAAACCAAAAATTAACAAAAATAGAATCTACCAAGCATACAACTACCACAAATCAGTATCAATAAATAAATGAAACCCAAAACAGACAAATTAAAATAAGTCATACTCAAAACGAGTAGAAATTAATCTGAGTGAGGGTCTAAACCCTATGCTTTTTTAGTCGCCGTCTGCTTCAGCTGAGCGACCAACAAATGGCCGATGTAGCAAGATTTTGCAATAGGTATCCTAATATTGAGCTGAATTATGAAGTACATGACAAAGAAAAACTCAAGTCTGGTGAACAAGTTATCGTCAACGTAAACTTGGAAAGAGAAGATGAAATTGCTGGTCCTGTTATTGCACCATTCTTTCCACAGGTAAATTGTATTGATCACCATTTGACAGCAGTTTACCTCGTGGGGGGGAAGATTTGGGTCTTTCTTCCTCTCAACTAAAACTTAAATCCTCCCAATAATTTGGTGTAATTCTTTATATAATATCCCTGGTTTTGTATGTTTTTTATTTGCCCCCTCTTGAAATGCAGGGTCGCTCTTCCCCTCCGTGAAATTTTGTTTTACGATGCTACCATTAATTCTTTGCATAATATACTTCTGTTTTTTCACTTCCCCCCCCCCCCCCTATGTGTCCAGCATTACCTTGGTAGGCAAGGAAGCTGTAGGTACAAATCCTGGAATTGGAAATTCCTTTGTTTTCTGTATCTATCTTCAATAAGGTTTGTGTAGACTACACAATTTACATCTAGGCAACGTACCTTATTTTTGTCGATTTTAACTTTGAAAAAACGGATTTTATCGGTACTGGTGCCTACATGTGATTTACACACGCAATATTTTACCTATAGCTATAGGACACTGCTGCCATTTGTGCCCATTTCTTAGATTTTTGATTGTAAAATTAGAGCAGTCGATGAATTTTTCAAAATCCGTACGAACACAAATAAACAGATATGGAAACAATCTTTCAGCTATGGCCTAGCAGAGATTTTATCTTGCCAACTCTAGTCCTTCATAAATTCTCTTAACTATTAGGCAAATTTATGGAGAGTTTGACTTGCCAAATTGGAATTTTACTAGCACAAATTACTGACAGTACGTTAATAAGATGTCCGTAAAACAGATTTGATTTTTAAATTTACATCTGAGCTGTGTTTGTAAGTATGGTGCGATGCGGTTCTTTCTCAGTCAGTACTTATTGTGTCTCTTAAGCGTTGCTTATCCTCAAAAAATGAGAAAATATTTTCCCCTATGTAATTAAACAGATCAGTAACCCAATATTATTGAAATCCAACCATTAGGCGTTGTAATGCGTGTTTTGAACTTTCCTAACCGAGTGGTTAGCGCGCTAGACTTGAAATCCTGAGGACGGGGGTTCGAGTCCTGGTGTCGCTAGTTATTGGGTTTGGGAGGGAGGTCAATGATGTGAGTCTCTAAGCTCAGCCAGAGCTTACACCAGCTCTGAACTGGAGATAGGTTGGGGAAAAACAAATGTAGCGACGGATGATTTGCCCCCAACCACGCATTGCACTCCCGGCCAAAGGCAGATTATCAGGAGATCGGTGCCTGCGCTACGCAGACCATTGGTAAGCATGCGAAAAAGTAGAAGAAGGTATTGTAAAAAGAAAAAAGAACCTCTATCATATTGCTTCTTAATACTACATTCGTTCTTAAAGCATTAATGGAAAAACGTCTAATAATAGTGTAAAGAGTTAAAGGTTGAGGAACCGGCAGAATGTTCCTCTCTACTTTCATTTTGAGAACCCCGTTTTTGTTTAATTTATGTTCTTCTTCGGCATCATATTTGAGAAGAATTCCCGTCCCCACTGATACGGTTCTTTTTAACTGTAAAGTTTAACGTAAACTTTAAACGTTCTTCTGCATAACAGTATTCCAAAAATAAAAATCTCACTTGAAACAAATGACCCCTTAAGATACTTTTAAGTGGATGTGAAGTGACAATATGATTTTTCAGGAATTGATGTTTGTGTTTTTAGCTAAAATTCGTTGGAAAAATATTTTTGATTTCTTCCTGTTCATTTTTTTTCTTACATATATCTGTATATCTTAGTTTATATCGCTGTTATTGCAATTGGTGTTCGCCACATATTTTTGTCTTTAATTTGTAATGTTTTTATCTTTTTTTTAATTGTTTCTGCTGTTGCTCTAGACTCAAAAATGCAAATATCGGGGTCCTATGATAGATCTTTTTTCTTTTCTTTTTCATTTATATATGTATGAGTTTTTGCTTCTTCATTTCTTAGTTGCATATTTTTATTAATAAACCATCAAGGGTTATCTTTTGTTCATGTTTTTTTTAGAAGAAGTTTTTGTCAAAAATTAAACCTTAAACATATCCAATCAAATTAAAAAAAAATTGAAGTGGTTTACAGCTTCTGGGGCTGTAGAGTATCTATGATCCAACCAGCAAACTATCTCAAAATATTTTATAGAGAATTATGCGTATTGTAGTTCTAGGTCATTATATAAACTTGCTGAGCTACAATGTTTACCTTTAGCTATTAGGAACCTAGCTTATGAATTTTCTCATGACAATCATAGAACTCGCCCTAGCTGTAGTTGAGTAAAAATTTGAGTAAATGTGTCTCTTTTTTTGATTAGTCCTTTTTTAGTGTCTTATTCTTCCTTTTTATATCTTCTTTTTTTTGCAGAAACGTGAAGAAGGCTGGTGGGTTGTAATAGGGGATCCAAAAACAAATTCCTTGCTTTCTATCAAAAGGCTTACTCTACAGCAGAAAGCAAAGATCAAGCTCGACTTTGTTGCCCCAAATCCAGGTCAGTTCTTATCTCTCTTTCTTTCTCTCTCTTTCTTTATCTCGCTCTCTCTCTCTCTCTCTTTTCTTTTTTTCCTCTTCTGAATGCAATAATGCTAGCCATAGAGTAATTTTACTTTGATCTGGATGGCTGAAGAATAGACCTAGTGTTATCTCTTGCTAAATCTGAAAGAGTCCCTCCCTAATCTCACTTGTTTAGCTGTGAATTTTTTTTCTGTCTATTTTTAAAATTAACATTATAACTATTTGTTTCAAAGATCAAGCTGGCCTTTTTTTGAGCAGGAATGGCTGATTTTGGTTAATTTTTTCGAGCATGGTTTTTTATGTCACGCAGAGATAATGCAGTACATCGTAGCATTTAAGAACAGCGATTCAAAACAAGCTTGACTATTTTTTCTGAACTCGGAAAATCGCTCGAGAGCTGTTCTTTGGTTTCAGATAGAAGATGCTTGAATATTCACCACATTATTCATTCTTTGTCCTAAAATCCGTTTCTTGATCCTGTGCATAGAGACTTGAGTCACAGCGCTTCGACTGTGATATGACGATATAGGTAGATTGCCGAATTCTGTGAATACAGGATTAATGAGTTTATTCGCTGATATGTTAAGTGTCAATTTGCAGAGAGATTTTGTTGAGAAATACACTGGATGTGACTTTCAATTGTACGTTATAAAGGACAGAAAAGTATAATTGCTTTAGTCATATTTTTTTCCTAACATAAGTCAGTTTTTGAATATCCCTCGTACATGTTTTAGTATTTTTTTAGTGGAGATTTCTAGAATGATGCTTTTCTGATCGTAAGTGACGAGAAGAATCGTCTGTTTGCTCAAATTTTTAGTTCCAAAACGGGAATTCATATTTCCTTACCAAAGGACTATTTGGGTTTCTCTGAAAAATCTAGCAGTTGTTTAGTAGTTTTGAAAATTATATGTTATGAAACTGCAAATAAAACTTTACATTACGAATTATTTTTATTACAAATTTTCATGAAGTCATGAAGTTTCATTAGTTTCATGAGACCTACATTTGATGCTTAGAATCTAATTATTTTTCTCGATGACTTTTAAAGTTGTTCATCCTAATTTGTTTTCAGCGAAGTTCTGAATAAGAAATTAAAAATTTAAACAGTCTGGAAACCCTGCCTCAATACAAAGAGTGCTGATTCATGCAATCCCTGTTGTCTCTTAGCCCTTGATATAACTATGGTTTTTATGGTAGCTTGGCATTCGTGAATCGAAGAGTCCTATTTCCAGTTGTATTGATAGGTGTCTGTTTTTAAAGAAGGGGGGGGGGCAACCTGTCTAAGGTTGCACATCCGGGGGCAAGTCTTCGTTTTATGTCATCGAAGCAGTTTTTCTTTGATGATAGTAAGCTCCCTAGGTACACGAATTTACTTGCCGATTCAACTTCTTTGTCAAACAGTTCGTGGTAACAAACTGTAAGTAAGGAGCAACACGGCTCAATAGTGACCGAAACTCTTAAAATAGAATTTTGATATCAATAGGTATATCCAATGAATCGGCTTGTTATACTGATTCCAAATATATAAGATTAATTAAGTTTATTGTTACCCATCGAAAGCTACGCGCCTGAGAAAATTTGCCTGATTTTCAAAAAGGGGGGAAACATCCCTTAAAAGTCAAGAGATCTTAATGAAAATCACATGGTCAGATTAAGCATATCCGAGAACCCTATTGTAGAAGTTTCAAGCTCCTGTCTGTGCAAAAATTTGGAATTTGTTATTTTTGTCAAAAGAAAAATCACGAATATGTGTTTAATTGTTTTCCCAGGGGTGATTGCATCGAACCAATAGTCCTATAATATCAGGAAAGGGCTCATTTGAACGGGAATTAAGAGTTCTAGTGGCCTTTTCAAGTGACCAAAAAGATTGGACAGCAACTAGCCCCTTCCCACCTCTGTTTTTTTCCTGAAAGGCATCCGATCAAAATTTCGAGATAGGCATTTTGTTCAGCATAGTTGAAAGGCCCAACAACTATGCCTTCGGAGATAAAAGTCGGGTGCAACTTTCTACTAGGGGCGGGTTATTTGCGGTAAAACTTTTACATGGAGGAGGGGAGCCCTGGCATGATTTTAAAAACCGTCATTTGAAATAAAAGTGCACTAAGAAAAGTTTTTCACCTGGAATCTTCAGCTAGAATAGAATCGTATGGAGAGAAATTCTTTTTTCGGTGGGGGGGGGGGATTTACGTAGGAATAACTTTCCATGTACGGATTGTACGTGGGGAGAAGGAAATTCTCATGGAGAGGGAGCCGGATTTTCCGGTATTATTTAAAAACGATTAGAAATTAAATTTAAAAAAAACAAGTTTTTTTCATATGAAAGTAAGGAGCAACATTAAAATTTAAAACGAACATAAATTATTACTTATATGAGGGGGGCTGCCCTCTCCTCCATCAATCGTTCTTTACGCTAGAGTTGGACTTTTTGTCCCAATTCATTAAGAACGACTCCTGAAACACACGGGCCGTTTAATTAGAATAATAAGCTTTTTTAAATTGTCTAAAAAAAACTTCAGTGTAAAGAGCGATGCATTGAGGAAAGGGCAGCCCCACTCTTAACAAGGTTAGGCTTCACTTTTAACAATCATTAAATTCTAAATACTTAGCACTGTATTTGACTAAAATATACACACTCACGACATATTAATTGAAAATATTTAGACCAATACAATATTGAAAAAAAACTTCTAGGGGGTATAATAGGGTTTTTATGGTGATTAGTTTGAGATGGTGGTTTAGTGACCAATTAGTGTATATCCCCCTAAAGCTCAGGTGCGTAGTAATTGGGTTTACAGACACAAATTGAAGCTGTTTGCAACGTGTTCAAGTTATGAAACTTAGGCCGGTAGACTAGGCTCGTTTTGTGCCAGATTGTCGAAGTCTTTACTATGAGTTAGGGTGTCATTGACAGTGGTCACTTACACATTGTTTGCAAGCAGGGATGCTGGGACTGAAAGGCATGAGAAAAGAACTTAATGAATTTCGGTGAGAGAATCCAACATCAGCACTTTCGAAACTGTTGCAAACTCTTCTGTCTGGCCTAACTGGTGTCAGAATGAAGCTTTGATAATTGTCATACATGTTTTCGGTTATGTTGATTTATTTTCTAGTACACATAAATTGGCTAGTCACAGTCTATTTTTCCATACTAGAGTGGAATTATTCTTGAAATCAATAAATAGCTTAAGGATTTCTTTGCCACACTCGTTAAAAATTTATCCCTGTTGCCTTACTACAAAGGTCTGGAGAACAATCTTTGTTGTTATTTTAGCTGGCTGGCTTGATATTTTCTCTGCCTTTTTTTGTGAAGCGCCACTATGACCATCTTCACCCATGCTTTTGAAAAATGGCTTCTCGACAGCATGGCAACATCCATTCATTTAATCTACCCTCTATTAAAGGGGAGTCAGCTTCAAGCAGTTCTGGGTACCTGAAGCTTTATCATTCTGAAGACTTTGAATGGCGTCTTTTACCTCACTGAGCGAGTAAACACTTAGTAAATGTTTTGGTCGCAAACCTCACCTTGGGAGATGCTGTTAGCACAGCGAGTTTTAAGATTGGTTTCTCTTCGAAGTGGTTTATCCATTTTTCTTTAATAGCCTTTAATAGAGGTCTTCGACTGTTTCATTCAACCTGTGGCCTATTTTCTAATTTGAACTCATTCTCACAGGAATCACATTTCTCCCGTGTGTAAGCTCTAAGGACTGTTCGGAGCTTTCTGTTTACTATCCGCTGTATCCTGTTATACATTTCACTATTTTTCGGTTCTCATTGTTGAAAACATGCCGCTTCTGGTCACGTAGGTCGAGGATTTCATCTGTGATTCAAGACTTCTATGCCTTAGGCTTATGACCTAAGATGTCTTTAGCCTTGTGTAGGAGGGCTATGATCTGTTTCTGGACCAGAGTATCTAAGACGCCTGGGGCTTTGGTTGACGGGAGTAGCTGAAGTACAGTACTAAAGTTTTTTCAGTCTTCAGTCTAGTGACTGAAGGAAAGTTATGTATTGGGGGGGGGGCGTTCAGTTTATTGGCACAGATATTGGGATCTTATTCTTGTTTGCAAGAAGAGCTTTGAGTCGTTCTCAATGGGGTCGGAACAAGGACATGATCTTAGTCGAGGGTCTCCTCCAGGCAGGGCAGCGGCATTTATGACAGATGACTTCTAGCATTTTGTGGTGATGCAGTAGTCACTCCTTGTTAAGACCTTGTTAAATCTCCATATGTTGCGTTCATCTTAATTTCTTGATAAACACCGGTCACTGGACCTTGTACACTCTTCTACACATCTGTTCCTTTATCCCAGATTCTCTACGAGAAGGTTGGCGGAATACATAGAAAGGTTGGTGGTTTGGGGGACCACGGGCCTAAATACCATTTCCAATCGTAAATATTGAATTGTTTTCCAATGTCCTTTTAGCAAGGTGCGACATGTCCACTTTTTCTACTAAAATTTATCTGTGAAGAATTTAGAACCCTTATCTTTAGGGCTGAGTGGGTCAAGTAATACCTAAAGGGACATTTATGGGGTATTTTGACTATTCTGAGCAAAATGGCTGGGTCAAAACCTCGATTCAATGCCATGGGGTGTTAGGCGTTGCTTGGGACAAAAACAAAGGAAATGGAAGAGGGGTCAGGTGTCATCTAATCACTTTTGGCCCTTGAAAAAGCACTGGAACTTTTAGTTTCCGATCGAATGTGTTACCTCCCAAATTTCTACTATCAGACTTTGTATGCGAGACTGTGAGGGAAAAATAATACATGGGAGGTACATCACTCTTTGCTGAGGCTCCACTAGTCTGTAAACGCTGATTTGTGCTAAATAATGGATAGAAGCTAATGCGTGTGATTCTTAGGTCATTGATTCATATTCATAATGCGTGTGATTGCGAGTCATTCGTAATCTAGAATGTCAATTTAACACAACGAGCTGGTCTAAGCTAGATTTACCAATGCAATATTATGGTGGCAGTGTGAGACGCAGCCTAGCAAAGAACAAACTCTAGCCCTTAGTAACCGAAAACTTTAAAACGCGTTTTGAAAAAAAATGTCAAGTAAAGAAGAATCCTCATTTGAAGTATATTCAGGAATGGTAGATATTATTTCGATTAATGTTAATGGTAAAAGGTTATTGCAAAGTCAAATTTGTGGAAATCTCAAAAATAGCCTGAAGCCCTTCGAAAAGGTCGTCAGATCGGAATGAAAACTGCATCATTTAAATCATCATAGCCGAAAACCTGTTAAGGAGAATTACAGTCCTCCATGTTTAGCTACATGGAAAATCACATTTTCGCATGGGTAGCAGAGATGCGTCTCTTTATTTTCTTCTTCAATTTTTTTTTCGCCATTAGTAAGGCACTGAAACATCATTGAAAGGTGTTAAAGGGATTATTTTAATACAGAAGGATCAATAATTTTGACCTCTTTGCAGTGCTTTATGACATCAGAAATATCATTAGATGTCCAATTTTGAATTTGTCTGTATCATGTTTCAAAATTGGCCTTGCAACTTCAATTTCTAATCGATCAAGACTCATTTGTACAATAAATGCATAATGATTTTGGACGAACAAACCGTTGCTATCTGTTTTACTTTATTCAGCAACTCTTTCTGAATTTAGTGTCTCCAACTTTTGGATTTGCGTATTATATTTGTTTTCCGTTGGTTGAGAAAATAAATTTTCAAATTATTTCAGGTCATCATTCATATGTTTTGTACTTTATGAGTGATGCATACATGGGTTGCGATCAGGAATACAAAGTTTCAGTGGATATTGGTGAAGCAGAATCAGAAGAAGAAGAATCCGATATGGACTAATTCCGTCTTAGGAAAGACACTATATAGAACTCTTTGTGTACATTTTTATTCATCGCAATAAAATATTAAATATATTCAAATGTTTCCTCGACATTAGGCCTAGGAATCCTAGATCATCCGTTTATTTGAGCATCATGAATAGTACAGTCAATCTAAGGTTTAACCTCAAACAAATTGCAACAGTTTTGATTTTGGTAGCATTTGAACTGAACAAAAATTCTCTCCAACGCATAAAAAATCGGTCGAAATCGGACGAGGCGAAACTGACCTTTTCACTCTTTTCTTCTAAAATGACTACTTTAAAAAAAAAACTTAATTTGTATGTATAGAAAGTCGGTCATAGGTAATCTGGTACGTAAATCATGAATATGGACTTTGTTTTAATTTTGAACAATCATGCTCAGTTTCCCTCTCCCCCTTCCCTCCCATAAATCAAGCGTCAATATAGGTCTGAGAGCAACATTACGCGAAGTTGAATTCATACAGAAAACAAATCTACTGCTAATAAGGAAAAGAAGTCGTGTCCAAGCCAATTTACCCCACCCTCCACCCTAAACGTGGCCACCACAAAATCTTAGAATCCAATAATCAACTTCTCACAACTAGCTAAATCATTAATTTTAATTTGAAAGAAAATTCACAGATGATTTGAAATTGCAAAAGGATTGGAGATTTATCACATTTATTAAATCGATCACAAGTCTTCGTCATCTTCGATTCGGACCTGAGCATCAGAACAACTAGTTCCTTTGCAAGATTTGCAAGCAATGTCGCATTCGATGCCATTTCGATGACAGCTACGCCGGTCACTATTACAGGATCCCTTACAACCACACTTCACGACCGTGAGAATTTTCTTTGGTGCCGCTGGAAGATCCGTGAAGATAAGATACAACATGCCGTTCTGGAGTCTCCATCCCCAATTCTCAGGATCAAGGGCAGGGCTCTGCAGCCCAATCCAATCTTGTACTTGAAGATAGGTTCGGAAACAGGGAAATCTCGCTATTTACATTCTTTCTATAAATTCCACCATCTGCAAGTTTCAAATAGCACTAAAAACGGCACTTTTGGTGCCATGTCTTAAGTGGAAAAGCTAGGGCGAGTGGGCTACTAGATCTTTTTAGTGATGTTCTGGTAGCCCGTAGGTATGATGTTCCGATCATATCTACGAGCTTTTTATCAATTCTACCATTCGTAAGTGAGATATAGCACTGAAAACAACATTTTTGGTGCCACTTCTTAAGTGAAAAATCTTCGAAGCCTAAAAAGGTATCATTGTAATAATTATGGTCCAAAACCCTTAACTGGATGTTTGCAAGAACACTTCCTGCAAATTCCTTCTCCAGTCCCCATTAATAAACTACACAACTAAAGTCGTACAAACATCAATATATTAAATTACACTATTAGTGGCGTGGTTCTGTCAGTAGAACGATGGAATTCAAATTACATTATCATGCGTTTGATTCCAGCTTGGATTTTTTTTTTTTCAATCATGGTTTGTCTCTTCGTATGATTACTTTTCAGATAATCCACTATTTTTGTA
The DNA here is from genome assembly GCF_049724085.1 of Artemia sp. Qi Xiang Cuo. Taxonomy (NCBI): domain Eukaryota; kingdom Metazoa; phylum Arthropoda; class Branchiopoda; order Anostraca; family Artemiidae; genus Artemia; species Artemia sp. Qi Xiang Cuo. The sequence goes on from NC_142797.1 coordinate 33,839,388, forward strand.
AGCGTGAAGCACTCATTTTTTAAGGCATATCCCGGGAAGGTGGATCTTGAACCTATTATTCATATCTACGAGCTTTTTATTAATTTTACCATCCAAAAGTGCCACATAGCACTAAAAACAGCACTTTTGGTACCACCTCTTAAGTGGAAAAGTTTGGAAGTATAAAACGGTACCATTGCAATAATTATGATCCAAAGCCCTTAACTGGAGGTTTATAAGAACCCCTCACATATACTCCCCATCCAGACCCTCTTAGTAAGTTTCATAAATCGCCTAGTCACATTAAAAGAAAAAGATTATTGCGAAAACAAATTAACTAAAACTAAATACTTTTCAACTAAACATGCAACAAAAATTAAGCTTGATTGATCAACAGTTTTGAATTGAACCTTCAAACTTCACTCTGTGATGAAGCCTGTGTGCTATCTCTAACGGCGGTAATTGAGGGGAAGAGACGTCCCTGCTCCCTTAGTTTTTGCTCTTGCCTAGGTTTTGAAATCACCTTTTTTTTGGCCATTTTATTGAAAAAGATCCTTGTTTCATTTAAGTAAGTTGGGTAAACAGCCGAAAATGCATTTGATAGGAAGGCGCTATCAAATCAGATTTATAAAAAGCGATTAGGTACAAATATCAGGTTATAAATAAGCCTTTAAACAGCTCTCTTCTGTTACAGTAGCCTTCTAGTTTCTGTTAGTCAGCAAGTAATTTATAAAACCCTGTCTTCATTATGGCTTTTCCAGGCGAAGAAGCCGGCCGAGTAGAAATAGCTTTTTGCTCATCGAAGAACAAACGTTCCTGAAAAACATATATTGTTTTGTGAAGTATGGATAATGAACTTTATGTTATAGAGTGAAAGTTCTTCTTAGCTGTCAAGGTTGTTTGCAGTATTTTTTAGAAGTATCTTATTTCCCCTAGATCGGTGATAATTAGAAATTATATTAAAAATAAGTTTTCAACTGAAACTAAGAAGTGGCATTAAAACTTAAAACGAACATACATTATTCTGTATAAATTAAAAAAGATCATGGCAGCGTTGTTTCTACATTAAATTTTAATCAAAAACGAACAAAAATTAATTTTTAAAAGAAACAAGGTTTTTCCGAGGGAAGTAAAGAGCGAAGTTGAAACTTAAAACGGACAAAAATTATAACTTCGCAGCCTATTTAATATATATTATTATAACTAGTTCAAACAAACCAATTAATTATGTTTTCCTATGCTTTTAGGATTATACAAAACTAGCACATTACTGGAAACAAAAATAATATAGGACTTTTGGTACATTTAATGTAAACCAATTAAGGAAAATTTTTACAGAATCAAAATATTATCAATTCCATATAAGATAAAGTAACAGTCCATTTTAAAGTTTACTTTATTTTTTTACCTTTAATTTGGCATCACTTCTTCACAATGGTTCAGTTCAATGACTGGGACTCGTTTTGTTCTTAAAAGGACATGTCATGATTAGTTTGTACATAAGTTTGAAGTAAGGCCATCTTGATAGTATTGGGACTATAGACTAGCTTTAGAATTTGTATCATAGCTTGAAATTCACTCTTGTAGAGAGAGAAATAATCGGATTTCCAGAGTTCATATTATGTCTTATTTGATCTTCATTTCAAGTGATACTAAAGCATATTTCTTACAAATTAAGAATGTATATTACCCACTATTGGTATTATACCTGGTGAGATTAAAATGCTGCTTGATAAATCAATCCAATATTTCTGTATGCTGTTAGTAGAAGGCTATCTTATACTCGTGACACTCACCACTGCTGCCACCTACAACTTTTTTACATAATTTATGCATGTTTTTATGGTTTTTGTCAGTGAGAATGAAAAAACTGAATTTTTCTCACTTGAAAAAACATGAATTTTCTCACATTGATGGATGTTTTCTTGGATGGTTATGTGTGTTGGTCAATTTATTTGATGTTTTTTTCATTGATGTCAACAGCAATTCACGTCTGTTTTATGGTTCGTTGTCAGTGAGAATGAAAAAACAGAAACTTTCTCACTTTGATGGATGTTAACAGCAATTTATGCTTGTTTTATGGTTTTTGTCAGTGAGAATTGATCCCACGATGACCACGTGGTTTATGGTTTTCTCAGTGAGAATGAAAAAACAGGAATTTTCTCACTTGAAAAAACATGAATTTTCTCACTTTGATGGATGTTTTTTTGGATGGTTATGTGTGTTGGTCAATTTATTTGATGTTTTTCATGGATGTCAACAGCAATTCATGTCTGTTTTATGGTTCGTTGTCAGTGAGAATGAAAAAACAGGAACTGTCTCACATTTATGGATGTCAACAGCAATTTATGTCTAGGCCTCATGAGCTCGTGACAGGACCACGTGGTTTATGGTTTTTGTCAGTGAGAATGAAAAAACAGGAACTTTCTCACATTTATGGATGTCAACAGCAATTCATGTTCCTGTTTTATGGTTCGTTGTCAGTGAGAATGGAAAAACAGGAACTTTCTCACATTTATGGATGTTAACAGCAATTTATGTTCCTGTTTTATGATTCATTGTCAGTGAGAATGTACATGCTCGACGCGAATGTTATGAGATTGTTTGGCTAACCTAACTTGAGAAATTGATTTACATAATCGGTGGGGGAATTATTGGTCCACGAAATGTGGATTAAAAAACAATGATGGCTTCTTTGATCTTTAGGCCAACCTAACCTGAGAACTAGATTTACATAATCGGCTGGGAAATTATTGATTCACGAAGGGGGAATTAAGAAACAAACATGTCTTATTTTATCTTTAGTCTAACCTAACATGAGAACTTGATTTACATAATCGGCGGGGAACTTATTGATTCACGAAGGGGGAATTAAGAAACATTATGGTTTCTTTGATCTTTAGACTAACCTAACCTGAGAAATTGATTTACATAATCGATAGGGGAATGTATTGATTCACGAAGGGGGGATTAAGAAACATTATGGTTTCTTTAATCATAGGTCTGAGGGATAAACGTTCTTTAGGTCAGAGAGAAAAATTAATATTCTATTTTTAAATAGGGCTTCATTGATCTTTACTGTCAGGAATTAGAAGAAATGACATCACTTGTTATCTTGGAATTATGCGGGAGTCTAAAGAGATAGAAATTCTATTTTTAAATACGGCTTCACTGAGCTTTAAGTCGGAGAGATAAATTGATATTCTAACGAAACCTTAATAGTGTAGCTAGAAAATTTATGAGATGAAGAGATTAACGTAGGAAAGGGTTTCCTAGAAATTTGAAATGTGTCAGCGCAGAGATGCCAAAAACAAAAGGAATACGCTGAAGTTACGATTAGGGATTATTTGGGCGAAACCGTTTTAGGGAATTATTTCAGCGAAACAGTTAGAGACATTTTAAAAGATGATTTAAAAGATGATTTTAGAAGAGGATTTGAGGGTGAAACTCTGTGGTCGTCATAATACACAAGTTCCATTTGCACAGTGTTGTGAGGTCCCCTACCACAACCCCAAAGGGTCCTCATACCCCACCCCAACCCCGAAGGGTCCTCATACCCCACCCCAACCCCGAGGGAAGCCCCCGGTCCTCAAAGGTCCACCGGGCTCCCAAAGGGCCACCCGGACCTCAAGGGTCCCCCAGACCCCCAAAGGACCCCCCAGGCCCCTCCCCCTGGCCCCCTCCCTCTCCCTCCCTCTCCTCCCCCTCCTCACGTTCCCCTCCCCCTCCCCTCCTCCCACTCCCATCCTCTTTCCTCCCCTCATTTTTTAATATTTTTTGAAACCTATAGTTTGGGATGAGTAGTTTGCTATTTTTGACTTTTCTGAGCTAGGTTTCTTAGCCTTTCATAGGTGTGTGTTGTCAGAAACTTATGATTTGGGATATGTAAATTACTATTTTTGACTTTTCTGAGCTAGATTTCTTAGCCTTTCATAGGTGTTTGTTGTCAGAAAATTATGATTTGGGATATGTAAATTACTATTTCGGGGTTTTCTGAGCTAGATTTCTTAGTCCCTCATAGGTGTTTGTTGTCTGAAACCTATAGTTTGGGATGAGTATTTTGCTATTTTTGACTTTTCTGAGCTAGGTTTCTTAGCCTTTCATAGGTGTTTGTTGTCAAAAACTTATGATTTGGGATATGTAAATTACTATTTTTGACTTTTCTGAGCTAGATTTCTTAGCCTTTCACAAGTATTTTCTGTCTGAAACCTATAGGTTTGGATGAGTAGTTTGCTTTTGGACTTTTCATAGCTGGATTTTTTAGCTTTTCGTAGGATTGTGTTGACTGAAACTTATTATTTGTGATATGTAAATTACTATTTCGGGCTTTTCTAAGCTAGATTTCTTAGTCTTTCGTTGGTATGTGTTGTCTGAAACCTATGATTTTGGATTTGTAGTTTGCTTTTTTGGCTTTTCAGAGCTAGGATTCTTAGTCCTCATAGGTGTTTGTTGTCTGTAACCTATAGTTTGGGATGAGTAGTTTGCTATTTCAGGCTTTTCTGAGCTAATGTTTCATAGTATTTCATAGGTGTGTGTTGTCTGAAACTTATGACTTGAGGTGTCTAATTTGCTATTTCAGGCCTTTCTGAGCTAAGGTTTTATAGTATTTCGTAGGTGAATGTTGTCTGAAACTTATGATTTGGGATATGTAAATTACTATCTCGGGCTTTTCTGAGTTAGATTTCTTAGTCTTTTGTTGGTGTGTGTTGACTGAAGCCTATGATTTGGGATATAAGGTTCTTAGTCTTTCGTTGGTGTGTTGTCTGAAACCTATGATTTGGGATTTGTAGTTTGCTTTTTGGACTTTTCAGAGCTAGGATTCTTAGTCCCTCATAGGTGTTTGTTGTCTGAAACCTATAGTTTGGGATGAGTAGTTTGCTATTTCAGGCTTTTCTTAGCTAAGGTTTCCTAGTATTTCGTAGGTGTTTGTTGCCTGAAACTTATGATTTGAGGTGTGTAATTTGCTCTTTCAGGCTTTTCTGAGCTAAGGTTTCATAGTATGTCGTAGGTGAATGTTGTCTGAAACTTATGATTTGGGATATGTAAATTACAATTTCGTGTTTTTCTAAGCTAGATTTTATAGTCTTTTGTTGATGTTTGTTGTCTGAAACCAATGATTCTGGGTGGGTTGGTTACTATTTCTGACCTTTCTAAGCTGGATTTGTTAGCCTTTCATAGGTATGTGTTGCCTGAAACCTATGATTTGGGATTGTTAATTTGCTATTTTTGACTTTTCTGAGCTAGGTTTCTTAGCCTTTCATAGGTGTATGCTGTCAGAAAATTATGATTTGCAATTTTTAGTTTGCTTTTTAGACTTTTCAGAGCTAGGATTCTTAGTCCCTCATAGGTGTTTGTTGTCTGAAACCTATAGTCTTGGATGAATAGTTTGCTATTTCAAGCTTTTCTGAGCTAAGGTTTCTTAGTATTTCATAGGTGTGTGTTGTTTGAAACTTATGATTTGAGGTATGCAATTTAATATTTCCGACTTTTCATAACCAGATTTAGTAGTCTTTCTTAGGTATCTGGTGTCTCAAACCAATGATTTGGGATGTTTGGGTTGCTATTTTTTTACTTTTCTGAGCTGGATTTCATAGCATTTCTTAGGTGAGTGTTGACTGAAACCTATGATTTGGGAATGAGTGGCTTGCCATTTTTGACTTTTATGAGCTAGATTTCTTAGCATTTCATAGGTGTGTGCTTTCAGAAAATTATGATTTGGGAGGTGTAGTTTGCATTTTGGACTTTTCAGAGCTAGGATTCTTAGTCCCTCATAGGTGTTTGTTGTCTGAAACTTCTAGTTTGGGATGAGTAGTTGGACATTTCAGGCTTTTCTGAGCTAAGGTTTCTTAGTATTTCGTAGGTGAAGCTTCCACGTCAGTTTTAAGTTCACCAAGACATAAAAAATTTAAAGTTCAGTTCTAATTTGTCCATAAAAGATAGGAAAAGTTATACTATAATTGTGATTATTTTCTATGAAGATAGAAAGTTTCACTTTAATTCTAAATTTTCTTAAATTCAGTTCCGACATTTCTCAAAGAGATGCAAAAATTTAAAGTTCAATTTAAAATTTTCTCAACGAAGTCAAGGAAAGTTCAAGTTCTCTTCTGAATTTTCTCAATGAAAAAGAAATTAGTCATTGATCATTTCTATTTTTCCAAATAATATAAAAATTTTCCACTTTAGTTCAGATCTGTCTCGAAGAGATGAAAAATTTAAAATACTGTTCCAAATTTTTCCCAGAAGATAAAAAAGTTCAAGTTCTCTTCGGAATTTTACCAAAGAACACAATTCAATTCTAATTTCTCCAGAGAAAACAAAAATCTTCCACTTCAGTTCTTTATTTCACAAAGACGTAAAGAAATTTAGAGTTCAATTCTAAATTTTGCGGTGGAAGATAGAAAAAGTAATACCATACTTGTGAATATTTTCACGGAAGATAAAAAGTTCTAGTTCCATTTTAAATTTTCTCAACGAAGTGAAGAAAAGTTCAAGTTCCCTACTGAATTTTACCAAAGAACACAATTCAATTCTAATTTATCCAGAGAAAATAAAAATCTTCCACCTAAGTTATTTATTTCACAAATACATAAAGAAATTTAAAGTTCAATTCTAAATTTTTCAGTGGAAAATAGAAAAAGTAATACCATACTTGTGAATATTTTCCCGGAAGATAAAAAGTTCTAGTTCAATTTAAAATTTTCTCAACGAAGTGAAGAAAAGTTCAAGTTCTCTACTGAATTTTACCAAAGAACACAATTCAAGTCTAATTTCTCCAGAGAAAACAAAAATCTTCCACTTAAGTTCTTTATTTTACAAAGACATAAAGAAATTTAGAGTTCAATTCTAAATTTTTCGATGGAAGATAGAAAAAGTAATACCATACTTGTGAATATTTTACCGGAAGAAAAAAGTTCTAGTTCAATTCAAAATTTTCTCAACGAAGTGAAGAAGAATTCAAGTTCTCTTCTGAATTTTTCCAAAGAACACAATTCAATTCTAATTTCACCAGAGAAAATAAAAATCTTCCCCTTAAGTTCTTTATTTCACAAAGACATAAAGAAATTTAAAGTTCAATTCTAAATTTTTCGGTGGAAGATAGAAAAAGTAATACCATACTTGTGAATATTTTCTCGAAGAGATGAAAAATTTAAAAGACTGTTCCAAATTTTTCACAGAAGATAAAAAAGTTCAAGTTCTCTTCGGAATTTTACCAAAGAACATAATTCAATTCTAATTTCTCCAGAGAAAAAAAAAATCTTCCACTTCAGTTCTTTATTTCACAGACATAAAGAAATTTAGAGTTCAATTCTAAATTTTTCGGTGGAAGATAGAAAAAGTAATACCATACTTGTGAATATTTTCTTGGAAGATAAAAAGTTCTAGTTCATTTATAAATTATCTCAACGAAGTGATGAAAAATTTAAGTTCTCTTCTGAATTTTATCAAAGAACACAATTCAATTCTAAATTCACCAGAGAAAATCTAAATCTACCACTTCAGATCTATATTTAAAAATGACATAAGGAAATTTAAAGTTCAATTCTAAATTTTTCGGTGGAAACAAGAAAAAGTAATAGCATACTTGTGAATATTTTCCCGGAAGATAAAAAGTTCTAGTTCAATTTAAAATTTTCTCAACGAAGTGAAGAAAAATTCAAGTTCTCTTCTTAATTTTAACATAGAACACAATACAATTATAATTTCAACAGAAAAAATAAAGATCTTCCACTTCAGTTCTATATTTCACAAAGACATAAAGAAATTTAAAGTTCAATTCTATATTTTTCGGTGGAAGATAGAAAAAGTAATACCATACATGTGAATATTTTTACAAATAGATGAAAAATTTAAAATACTGTTCCAAATTTTTCACAGAAGATAAAAAAGTTCAAGTTCTCTTCGGAATTTTACCAAAGAAAACAATTCAATTATAATTTCTACAGAGAAAATAAAAATCTTCCAATAAAGTTCTTTATTTCACAAGGACATAAATAAATTTAAAGTTCAATTCTAAATTTTTCGGTGGAAGATAGAAAAAGTAATACTATACTTGTGAATATTTTCCCGGAAGATAAAAAGTTCTAGTTCAATTTACAATTTTCTCAACGAAGTGAAAAAAAGTTTAAGTTCTCTTCTGAATTTTACTAAAGAACACAATTCAATTCTAATTTCACCAGATAAAATAAAAATCTTCCACTTATGTTATACATTTAACATATAAATAAATAAATTTAAAGTTCAATACTAAATTTTTCGGTGGAAGATAGAAAAAGTAATACCATACTTTTGAATATTTTCACTGAAGATAAAAAGTTGTAGTTCAATTTAAAATTTTCTCAACGAAGTAAAGAAAAGTTCAAGTTCGCTTCTGAACTTTACCAAAGAACACACTTCAGTTCTAATTTCTCCAGAGAAAATAAAAATCTTCCACTTCAGTTTTAAGTTCCACAATGAACTAAAGAAATTTAAAGTTCTATTCTAAATTTTTAGATGAAAGATAGAAAAAGTAATGCTATGATTGTGATTATTTTCCATGAAGATCAAAAGTTTCACTTTATTTATAATTTTTCTTAAATTCAGTTCTGATTTTTCTCAAAGAGATGAAAAATTTAAAGTTCTGTTCCAAATTTTTCATAAAAAATAGAAAAAGTTATACATTGATTGTGAATATTCAACATGAAGATAAGGAACTCCACTTTAATTCAGAGTTTCTCGAAGAAGTGCAAAATGTTCAAGTTCTCTTCTGAATTTTCTTAAAGAAGAGAAAAAAGTTAGCTCAATTCTGAATTTTACGAATGAAAATGAAAAAACCTTCCACTTCAGTTAATAATTTCTCAAAGACATAGAAATTTAAAGTTCAGTTCTAAATTTTTCTGTAGAAGATAGAAAAAGTTATACTATGATTGTTATTATTTTCCAGTGAAGATAAAAAGTTTCACTTTAATTCTAATTTTCTTAAATTAAGTTCCTATTTTTTACAAATAGATGAAAAATTTAAAGTTCTTTTCAAAATTTTTCATAGAAGATAGAAAATGTTATACATTGATTTTGAATCTTCGACACGTAGATAAAGTGCATCACTTTAATTCTGAGTTTTCTCGAAGAAGTGCAAAATGTTCAAGTTCTCTTCTGAATTTTCTTAAAGAAGGTAAAAAAGTTAACTCAATTCTGAATTTTACCAACGAAAATGAAAAAAGCTTCCACTTCAGTTCTTAATTTATCAAAGACATAAAAAATTCAAAGTTCTCTTCTAATTTTTCCAAGAAAATAAAAAGGTTCCACTTCAGTTCTGGTTTTTTCTCAAATATATGAAAAATTTTAATTTATATTCTAATTTTAAATTAAATTTTAGCTCCTTTGTCTTATGGATTTACCCCTCAAATTTTTAAATTAGAAAATGAGTGACTCGTTCTATTATTAAAGACAATCGTTCAAACTCGTTCATCTAACCTCCAAAACAATAGGTTAGCTTAGGTTAGGTGAGAGACAGGCAAAAAGTTAGGTGTATGATTAGGTTAGGTTAGGTTAGATTAAGTTAGGTTAGGTTAAGTTAGGTTAGGCTAGGTTAGCCTACGTCATAATCCCAAATCATAAGTTTCTGACAACACACACCTATGAAAGGCTAAGAAACCTAGCTCAGAAAAGTCAAAAATAGCAAACTACTCATCCCAAACTATAGGTTTCAAAAAATATTAAAAAATGAGGGGAGGAAAGGGGAGGGGAGTGGAAGGAGGGGTGGGGGAGGGGAAGGTGAGGAGGGGGAGGAGAGGGAGGGAGAGGGAGGGGACAGGGGGGGTTCTTTGGGGCCTGGGGGGCCCTTTGGGGGTCTGGGGGACCCTTGAGGTCCGGGTGGCCCTTTGGGAGCCCGGTGGACCTTTGAGGACCGGGGGCTTCCCTCGGGGTTGGGGTGGGGTATGAGGACCCTTCGGGGTTGGGGTGGGGTATGAGGACTCTTTGGGGTTGTGGTAGGGGACCTCACAACACTGTGCAAATGGAACTTGTCACTAATAGAACGAGTCACTCATTTTCTAATTTAAAAATTTGAGGGGTAAATCCATAAGACAAAGGAGCTAAAATTTAATGTAAAATTAGAATAGAACTTTAAATTTTTCATCTCTTTGAGAAAAAAACAGAACTGAAGTGGAACCTTTTTATTTTCTTGGAAAAATTAGAAGAGAACTTTGAATTTTTTGTCTTTGAGAAATTAAGAACTGAAGTGGAAGCTTTTTTCATTTTCATTGGCAAAATTCAGAATTGAGCTAACTTTTTTATCTTCTTTAAGAAAATTCAGAAGAGAACATGAACATTTTGCACTTCTTCGAGAAAACTCAGAATTAAAGTGATGCACCTTATCTTCATGTCGAAGATTCAATATCAATGTATAACTTTGTCTATCTTCTATGAAAAATTTGGAACAGAACTTTAAATTTTTCATCTCTTTGCAAAAAATCGGAATTGAATTTAAGAAAATTAGAATTAAAGTGAAACTTTTTTATCTTCACTGGAAAATAATCACAATCTTAGTATAACTTTTCCTATCTCCAACAGAAAAATTTAGAACTGAAATTAAAATTTTTATGTCTTTGGGAAATTATGAACTGAAGTGGAAGGTTTTTTCATTTTCATTGATAAAATTCAGAATTAAGCTAACTGTTTTCTCTTCTTTAAAAAAATTCAGAAGAGAACTTGAACATTTTGCACTTCTTCGAGAAAGCTCTGAATTAAAGTGGAGTTCCTTATCTTCATGTTGAATATTCACAATCAATGTATAACTTTTTCTATCTTCTATGAAAAATTTGGAAGAGAACTTTAAATTTTTCATCTCTTTGAGAAAAATCAGAACTGAATTTAAGAAAGATTATGAATAAAGTGAAACTTTTGTTCTTCATGGAAAATAATCACAATCATAGTATTATTTTTTCTATCTTTAATCTAAAAATTTAGAATAGAACTTTAAATTTCTTTATTTCATTGTGGAACTTAAAACTGAAGTGGAAAATTTTTATTTTCTCTGGAGAAATTAGAATTGAAGTGTGTTCTTTAGTAAAGTTCAGAAGCGATCTTGAAATTTTCTTTACTTCGTTGAGAAAATTTTAAATTGAACTACAACTTTTTATCTTCCGTGAAAATATTCACAAGTATGGTATTACTTTTTCTATCTTCCACCGAAAAATTTAGAATTGAACTTTAAATTTCTTTATGTCCTTGTGAAATAAAAGCAGAAGTGGAAGATTTTTATTTTCTCTGGTGAAATTAGAATTGAATTGTGTTCTTTGGTAAAATTCAGAAGAGAACTTGAACTTTTCTTCACTTCTTTGAGAAAATTTTAAATTGAACTATGACTTTTTATATTCAGTGAAAATATTCACAAGTATAGTATCACTTTTTCTATCTTCCACCGAAAAATTTAGAATTAAACTTTAAATTTCTTTATGTCTGTGAAATAAAGAACTTAAGTGGAAGATTTTTATTTTCTCTGGTGAAATTAGAATTGAATTATGTTCTGTGGTAAAATTCAGACGATAACATGAAGTTTTTTATCTTCTGTTTATAATTTTGAAAATTTTTGTATATGTTTCTTCTCTACGAGAAAATATTCACAAGTATTGTATTACTTTTTCTATATTCCACTTAAAAACTTAGAATTGAAATTTAAATTTCTTTGTCTTTGTGAAATATAGAACTGAAGTGGAAGATTTTTTTTTCCTCAGGTGAAATTAGAATTGAATTGTTTTCTCTGGTAAAATTCAGAAGAGAACATTAATTTTTATTAACTTCGTTGAGAAAATTTTAAATTGAACTAGACCTTTTTATCTTCCGGGAAAATATTCACAAGTATGCTATTACTTTTTCTTGTTTCCACCGAAAAATTTAGAATTGAACTTAAATTTCTTTATGTCTTTGTGAAATAAAGAACTTAAGTGGAAGATTTTGATTTTCTCTGGTGAAATTAGAATTGAATTGTGTTCTTTGGTAAAATTCAGAAGAGAACTTGAATTTTTCTTCACTTCGTTGAGAAAATTTTAAATTGAACTAGAACTTTTTATCTTCCGAGAAAATATTCACAAGTATGGTATTACTTTTTCTATCTTCCATCAAAAAATTTAGAATTGAACTCTAAATTTCTTTATGTCTTTGTGAAATAAAGAACTGAAGTGTAAGATTTTTGTTTTCTCTGGAGAAATTAGAATTGAATTATGTTCTTTGGTTAAATTCCGAAGAGAACTTGAACTTTTTTATCTTCTGTGAAATTTTTGGAACAGTATTTTAAATTTTTCATCTCTTCGAGAGAATATTCACAAGTGTGGTATTACTTTTTCTATCTTCCACCGAAAAATTTAGAATTGAACTTTAAATTTCTTTATGTCTTTGTGAAATAAAGAACTGAAGTGGAAGATTTTTATTTTCTCTGGTGAAATTAGAATTTAATTGTTTTCTTTGGTAAAATTCAGAAGAGAACTTGAATTCTTCGTCACTTCGTTGAGAAAATTTTGAATTGAACTAGAACTTTTTATCTTCCGGGAAAATATTCACAAGTATGGTATTACTTTTTCTATCTTCCATCGAAAAATTTTGAATTGAACTCTAAATTTCTTTATGTCTTTGTAAAATAAAGAACTTAAGTGGAAGATTTTTGTTTTCTCTGGAGAAATTCGAATTGAATTGTGTTCTTTGGTAAAATTCAGTAGAGAACTTGAACTTTTCTTCACTTCGTTGAGAAAATTTTAAATTGAAATATAACTTTTTATCTTCCGTGAAAATATTAACAAGTACGGTATTACTTTTTCTATCTTCAAACGAAAAATTTAGAATTTAACTTTAAATTTCTTTATGTCTTTGTGAAATAAAGAACTTAAGTGGATGATTTTTATTTTCTCTGGTGAAATTAGAAATGAATTGTGTTCTTTGGTAAAATTCAGAAGAGAACTTTAATTCTTCTTCACTTCGTTGACAAAATTTTAAATTGAACTACAACTTTTTATCTTCCGGGAAAATATTCACAAGTATGGTATTACTTTTTCTATCTTCAACCGACAAATTTCTAATTGAACTTTAAATTTCTTTGTCTCTGTGAAATAAAGGCCTGAAGTTGAAAAGTTTTATTTTCTCTGGTGAAATTAGAACTGAATTGTGTTCTTTGATAAAATTCAGAAAAGAACTTGAACTTTTTTATCTTCTGTGAAAAATTTAAAACAGTATTTTAAATTTTTCATCTCTTCGAGACAGATCTGAACTAAAGTGGAAAATTTTTATATTATTTGAAAAAATAGGAATGATCAATGACTAATTTATTTTTCATTGAGAAAATTCAGAAGAGAACTTGAACTTTCCTTGACTTCGTTGAGAAAATTTTAAATTGAACTTTAAAGTTTTTCATCTCTTTGAGAAATGTCGGAACTGAATTTAAGAAAATTTAGAATTAAAGTGAAACTTTCTATCTTCATAGAAAATAATCACAATCATAGTATAACTTTTCTTATCTTCTATTGAAAAATTAGAACTGAACTTTAAATTTTTTATGTCTTGGTGAACTTAAAACTGACGTGGAAACTTCACCTACGAAATATTAGGAAACCTTAGCTCAGAAAAGCCTGAAATATCCAACTACTCATCCCAAACTAGAAGTTTCAGACAACAAACACCTATGAGGTAATAAGAACCCTAGCTCTGAAAAGTCCAAAATGCAAAATACACATCCCAAATCATAATTTTCTGAAAGAAAACACCTATGAAATGCTAAGAAATCTAGCTCATACAAGTCAAAAATAGCAAACCACTCATTCCCAAATCATAGGTTTCAGTCAACACACACCTAAGAAAGGCTCAGAAATCCAGCTCAGAAAAGTCAAAAAATAGCAACCCAAACATCCCAAATCATAGGTTTCAGACACCACATACCTACGAAAGACTAAGAAATCTGGTTACGAAAAGTCGGAAATAGCAAATTGCATACCTCAAATCAAAAGTTTCAGACAACACATACCTATGAAATACTAAGAAACCTTAGCTCAGAAAAGCTTGAAATAGCAAACTATTCATCCCAAACTATAGGTTTCAGACAACAAACACCTATGAGGGACTAAGAATCCTAGCTCTAAAAAGTCTATAAAGCAAACTACAAATCCCAAATCATAATTTTCTGACAGCACACACCTATGAAAGGCTAAGAAACCTAGCTCAGAAAAGTCAAAAATAGCAAATTAACCATCCCAAATCATAGGTTTCAGACAACACATACCTATGAAAGGCTAAGAAATCCAGCTCATAAAAGTCAAAAATAGCAGCCAACCCATCACAAATCATTGGTTTCAGACAACACACATCAACAAAAGACTAAGAAATCTAGATTAGAAAAGCCCGAAATAGTAATTGAAATATCCCAAATAATAATTTTCAGACAACATTCAAATAATAAATAATATTAAACATTAGATCAGAAAATACTTAAATAGCAAATTACACACATAAAATCATAAGTTTCAGACAACGCACACCTATGAAATACTAAGAAACCTTAGCTCAGAAAAGCCTGAAATAGCAAACTACTCATCCCAAACTATTGGTTTCAGACAACAAACACCTATGAGGGACTATGAATCCTAGCTCTGAAAAGTCCAAAAAGCAAACTACAAATCCCAAATCATAGGTTTCAGACAACACACACCAACGAAAAACTAAGAACCTTATATCCCAAATCATAGGTTTCAGTCAACACACACCAACAAAAGACTAAGAAATCTAACTTAGAAAAGCCCGAAATAGTAATTTACATATCACAAATCATAAGTTTCAGACAACATTCACCTACGAAATACTATGAAACCTTAGCTCAGAAAGGCCTGAAATAGCAAATTAGACACCTCAAGTCATAAATTTCAGACAACGCACACCTATGAAATACTAAGAAACCTTAGCTCAGAAAAGCCTGAAATAGCAAACTACTCATCCCAAACTATAGGTTTCAGACAACAAACACCTATAAGGGACTAAGAATCCTAGCTCTGAAAAGTCCAAAAAAGCAAAACTACAAATCCCAAATCATAGGTTTCAGACAACACATACCAACGAAAGACTAAGAAATCTAGCTTAGAAAAGCCCGAAATAGTAATTTACATATCCCAAATCATAAGTTTCAGTCAACACACTCCCACGAAAGGCTAAGAAATCCAGCTCTGAAAAGTCCAAAAGCAAACTACTCATCCCAAACTATAGGTTTCAGACAACAAACACCTATGAAAGGCTAAGAAATCTAGCTCTGAAAAGTCAAAAATAGTAATTTACATATCCCAAATCATAAGTTTTTGACAACACACACCTATGAAAGGCTAAGAAGCCTAGCTCAGAAAAGTCAAAAATAGCAAACTACTCATCCCAAACTATAGGTTTCAGACAACAAACACCTATGAGGGACTAAGATATCTAGCTCAGAAAAGCCCGAAATAGTAATTTACATATCCCAAATCATAAGTTTCAGTCAACACACACCTACGAAAGGCTAAGATATCTAGCTCAGAAAAGTCAAAAATAGTAATTTACATATCCCAAATCATAAGTTTCTGACAACACACACCTATGAAAGGCTAAGAAACCTAGCTCAGAAAAGTCAAAAATAGCAAACTACTCATCCCAAACTATAGGTTTCAAAAAATATTAAAAAATGGGGGAGGAAAGAGGATGGGAGGGGGAGGAGGGGAGGGGGAGGAGGGGTGGGGGAGGGGAAGGTGAGGAGGGGGAGAGGGAGGGGGCCAGGGGGAGGGGTCCTTGGGGGCCTGGGGGTCTGGGGGACCCTTGAGGTCCGGGTGGCCCTTTGGGAGCCCGGTGGACCTTTGAGGACCGGGGGGCTTCCCTCGGGGTTGGGGTGGGGTATGAGGACCCTTCGGGGTTGGGGTGGGGTATGAGAACTCTTTGGGGTTGTGGTAGGGGACCTCACAACACTGTGCAAATGGAACTTGTGTATTATGACGACCACAGAGTTTCACCCTCAAATCCTCTTCTAAAATCATCTTTTAAATCATCTTTTAAAATGTCTCTAACTGTTTCGCCGAAATAATTCCCTAAAACGGTTTCGCCCAAATAATCCCTAATCGTAACTTCAGCGTATTCCTTTTGTTTTTGGCATCTCTGCGCTGACGCATTTGAAATTTCTAGGAAACCCTTTCCTAAGTTAATCTCTTCATCTCATAAATTTCCTAGCTACACTATTAAGGTTTCGTTAGAATATCAATTTATCTCTCCGACTTAAAGCTCAGTGAAGCCGTATTTAAAAATAGAATTTCTATCTCTTTAGACTCCCGCATAATTCCAAGATAACAAGTGATGTCATTTCTTCTAATTCCTGACAGTAAAGATCAATGAAGCCCTATTTAAAAATAGAATATTAATTTTTCTCTCTGACCTAAAGAACGTTTATCCCTCAGACCTATGATTAAAGAAACCATAATGTTTCTTAATCCCCCCTTCGTGAATCAATACATTCCCCTATCGATTATGTAAATCAATTTCTCAGGTTAGGTTAGTCTAAAGATCAAAGAAACCATAATGTTTCTTAATTCCCCCTTCGTGAATCAATAATTTCCCCGCCGATTATGTAAATCAAGTTCTCAGGTTAGGTTAGCCTAAAGATCAAAGAAGCCATGTTTGTTTCTTAATTCCCCCTTCGTGAATCAATAATTTCCCCGTCGATTATGTAAATCAAGTTCTCAGGTTAGGTTAGCCTAAAGATCATAGAAACCAAGATTGTTTCTTAATTCCCCTTTCGTGGACCAATAATTTCCCCACCGATTATGTAAATCAATTTCTCAAGTTAGGTTAGCCAAACAATCTCATAACATTCGCGTCGAGCATGTACATTCTCACTGACAATGAATCAAAAAACAGGAACATAAATTGCTGTTGACATCCATAAATGTGAAAAAGTTCCTGTTTTTTCATTCTCACTGACAACGAACCATAAAACAGGAACATGAATTGCTGTTGACATCCATAAATGTGAGAAAGTTCCTGTTTTTTCATTCTCACTGACAAAAACCATAAACCACGTGGTCCTGACACGAGCTCATGAGGCCTAGACATAAATTGCTGTTGACATCCATAAATGTGAGAAAGTTCCTGTTTTTTCATTCTCACTGACAACAAACCATATAACAGACATGAATTGCTGTTGAAATCCATGAAAAACATCAAATAAATTGACCAACACACATAACCATCCAAGAAAACATCCATCAAAGTGAGAAAATTCATGTTTTTTCTAGTGAGAAAATTCCTGTTTTTTCATTCTCACTGAGAAAACCATAAACCACGTGGTCATCGTGGGATCAATTCTCACTGACAAAAACCATAAAACAAGCATAAATTGCTGTTAACATCCATCAAAGTGAGAAAGTTTCTGTTTTTTCATTCTCACTGACAAAAGCCATAAAACAGACGTGAACTGCTGTTGACACCCATGAAAAACATCAAATAAATTGACCTACACACATAACCATCCAAGAAAACATCCATCAATGTGAGAAAATTCATGATTTTTCAAGTGAGAAAAATTCTGCTTTTTCATTCTCACTAACTATAACCATAAAAACATGCATAAATTATGTAAAAAGTTGTAGGTGGCAGCAGGGGTGAGTGTCACGAGCATAAGATAGCCTTCTACTGCTGTTCAATTACTTCGCGATAATTAAAAAATATATAGTTTTACGCTTATGTTTTTAAGGTAATTTTAATTGTATACTGAAAGTTACTAATGTCACAACTGGTGTTAAACTAAGAAAAGCCTTATAGATTCGTTTAGTGTTGTCAGGCTACATACTCACTTTTAACTCTTAAGCAAATCATCCTGTTTTTTATGCTTGACTTTTGTGTTTTCAGTAAAGCGCTAGTTTTGTATAATCCTAAAAGCATAGGGAAATATAATTAGTTGGTTTATTTGTACTAGTTATTTTAATATATATATATATATATATATATATATATATATATATATATATATATATATATATATATATATATATATATATATATATATATTAAATAGGCTGTGAAGTTATAATTTTTGCCCGTTTTAAGTTTCAACTTCGCTCTTTACTTCCCTCGGAAAAACTTGTTTTTTTTTATTTCATTGACTGAAAAGACACTCAAGCAAGCTAGTGATTACAGAAGGCACAGATAAATCAAAGTGATCGAACGCATGTGACCTATTGGTCGAACGCGTCAAACAACAAACAAACAACATAAATAGAATCAAGAGGGGTCGTGGGGGCAAAGAATGTTTTCATCTTTTGCCCTTGATGCTTCAAAGTTGAGGGGTATACATAATGATTTAATAGAACGTAACTGATGCTAACAAGAAGCGGCCTCTTAGACTAAAATGTGGAAATTACCAAACATTTTTTGTCTAAAATTTTTTTAGAAGGACGTTGTATTTAAAGACTTCTTAGGGTGAACTCGCCTTCTTAGCATACATGCTCGGCTGACATTCGAATAGTTCACACACTGAAGCAGGGTTGCCACCCCTAGTGATTTATCACTCGTTCTACTGATTCTTTATGTTGCCTAGTGATTTTTTTCTAGCTAGTGATTTATAGTGATTTTTGTTCTAAAACTGTTGTTTTTTCACCTTATAGCGCGTAGATTCATGATTCAATCGAATGAATCATACGAGAAGTACAAATAAAAAAAACGCGCAATAGTTATTCACTACAGTTCCTAATATATTCCAGATTAGCATTTATGTAAATATACCGCCTTTGAAACTTCCGATTTCCCACCATACGTCCATATCAGATTTAGACAGATAGACCCCAGAGCGCTATCAGCAAGATGATACGCGAACTTATTTAATCTGACAATTGTAAATCTGTTCTATAATTCCTCTTTCACAAAATTTGCTCAGCTCAAATTTTTGTCTTCAAAGTTATGATTTTTTTACTCCCTATAATCAATCAGTTCCAAATCAGATTTTCATTTCTTAAAACTTTTGAAAGTGGAGTGGACAGTGGATATGAACACACCCTCTACATCTACAGATAGAACAGAAATGGATTCATGGAAAAATAAGAAGTTAGGTATACATTAAATATAATTTTTTGAATGAAAAAAGAAATTATTGAAAAAGAAAATAGGACTCATTGCTTTTAGTAATAAGATTTGTAACATCAGGTTATAACACATAGGTTTAATCGATTGTAGTTTGATGATTGAACGCGGTTGGGAGTAAAAGAGGGGGGGGTATCTAATCCGAGAGTTGTCTAATGATTTTATTCTTTACTTATAATATCTAATTGAAATTACAGTAATTCCTCAAATTATCTTATTTGTAACTGTAACAACTAATAAGCGTATATAACATCATATTCTTTGGATTCAAGTTTTTGGATTCACGTGCTAACATATCACATAGTTGGAGGCAACGAACTATAAGAATGGAGGGTTACGACTCAATAGTAACCGAAACTCTAAAAAAAAACGGAATTTTGATATCAATCGATATATCATCGGATCATTATGCTGATTCCAAATATATAATATTCATTAAGCTTAGTGCTACCCATAAAAAGCTACGAACCTGTAAAAGTTTGCCTGATATTCTTAAATAATTTCGGAGACCACACTGCCTTTCCATGACGATAAATAAAAGTTCAAATAGGGATAAAATCCTTTTAATAGACAGTGATGATAGAAATTCACAAAAATACCAGATATTTCGGTCACATATACAGTGACCGTCATCAGTAGTAAAACTCCTTTTAATAGACAGTGAGTTTTACTACTGATGACGGTCACTGTATATGTGACCGAAATATCTGGTATTTTTTGTGAATTTCTATCATCACTGTCTATTAAAAGGATTTTATCCCTATTTGAACTTTTATTTGATATTCTTAAGAGGGAGGAAACACCCCTGAAAGTAAAATAATTTTAAATAAAATCACACCATGAGAAACAGCGTATCAGAGAACCCTACTGTACAGGTTTCAAGCTCCTGTCTACAAAAACTTTAATTTTGTTTTTTTGCGAGAGGAAAAATCACGGTTGCATGTAATTTTTTTTCCCCAGGGGTGATCGTGTAGAACCGGAAGTCCCAGAACATCGGGAGAGGGCTCATTTAACGGAAACCAAATTTCTAGTGCCCCTTTTATTTGACCAAAAAGATCAGAGGGCTACTAGCCCCCCCCCCCGCCCTCAAGTCCATCTTTTCAATAAAATTGCTCGACCAAAAGTTTAAGATAGCCATTTGGCTTAGCATAGTTGAAAGGTTCCAAAACTATACCTCAGGTTTAGCATGACCCCCCCCGCAGCCCCTGGGGATAAAAGTATGCAATAATTTTCAGGCTTAATTGTCGTCAAGAAATTTTACAGGGGGGGGGGGGATTTCAGCAAGTATTGAACTGTCTTCGAAGAATTTTTAACGGGGGGGGGGGGCTTTCCATGGAGGACTTTACCATGAAGGGAGGGAATTTTTATACAGGGCGAGCCAGATTTACAGGCATTATTTGAAAAACGATCCGAAATTAAACATAAAAGACTGAAACATTATCAACTGAAAGAAAGGAGCAACATTAAAGTTCAAAACGAACAAAAATTATTCCGTATATGAAGAGATTTTCCCCCTATTCACTACCTTGCTTTTTACACTAAATTTTGACTGTGTGTCTAAATTTTGACTGTGTGTCTAAATTTTTAAGAACGACTCCTGAAACACAAGGGCTGCTTGATTAGCGTGGGAAGTTTTTTTTTTAAGTGCTAGAAACCTTAGCGTCAAGAGCAAGGTATTGAGGAGGCAGGGGGAACTCCTTCATATACGGAACAATTTCTGTTCGTTTCGAGTTTTAATGTTGCCCCTTACTTTCAGTTGAAAACTTTTTTTTAATAAATGTATAATTGCCTCTATTAATAATACCATGCTGACTACTCTCGTTATTTTCACTTTTCTATACATTTTTTTAACCAGCCCTAAAAAAAGAATTGTCATAAATATACTAAAGATTATTACTGAAATTAATCATATTTCATGCAACACCAGCGCTGCTTGGGGGACATTAATCACTGTATAGGTATGCTGCTGGCTACATGAACTATCTGCTACAGATAGGATAAAGTAGATTCGAAAAATATATCTATATGTTCTTCACATTTAGAAATTTTGTGTGCACATATAAACGGTATCAAACTATACTCTTTTTCTATTGTTATCAGTATTAACAAGCAGTACAAGGAGACCAAGCTTTGCTTGGTACAAGGAATTTTAGACATAAAAATGATATTCAGTGTACCCCGGAACTTCCTGAAATGTATACCTCCAAAACCCTGATTCACTCAATAAAACACTTCAGTGCAATTTTTGTAGATTAAGTTTTCTACCCAAGATAAAAAGGAGGAGATAATTTTCAAACTTTGATCAGCATCCCTCGCAAGTTTTAATTAATGCAAGGTTTCTACCACAATGGTGCCAAGAATTTTCAGGTTTTCTGGATATTCTTTATCAAACAATGTCAGATGGGTAAGTAAATAATTTTAACTTTATTTTTTGAAAACTGAAAATGGGATGTAGTTAATTGTGGGGAAGTAATTCAACGGGGGGAAAAAATAGAGGGGTCATACCTTTAGACTCAGCACATAAGAGAATGTAAAGTTTTCAATCCTTTGCCAATAAAAATGTTAAATTTTATTTATTTTGTTCGAAGAAAGACGATGAAAGTAGTGTAGCTGTAACAGTTACAAGCGGGGCCCTATCCTTTTTGCATATATTAATATATACAAGCAGACAGATAGGACATTACTATGCCAGCAGTCAGATATGGAATTACTGTATCAATTAAAGAGACAATACAGATATATGGATGTTTTATGTTTATGGATTTTTATTGTTGTATTGGTGTTATATTTGATGTTTTATTGTATGGGAGTCTGATTGTTATTACAGAGATTGTTTTTTTATATATGGTTGAATATGTGTGTTACTTTATGATTGATTACTCGTATTGTTATATGCTTGATGTTTTATTTAATGTTTTTAATTTGTATGGATGTTTTATTGTATGGATATATGGTTTTTAATATATGGTTGAATATGTGTGTTACTATATGATTGATTATACATATTATTATATGGTTGGTTTTGTATGGATGTTTTATTGTATGGATATACGGTTTTTTCCCATCATCATTCCAACGGGGCTTTCCCCTTGCATTCCAACGGGGCAGTATGGTTGGTGTTTTATTTAATGTTTTTTTTGTATGGATGTTATATTGCCCCTGCATTTCAACGGGGCAGTATGGTTGATGTTTTATTTAATGTTTTTTTATATGAATGTTTAATGCATGGATTTTTGGATTTTTATTTTAATAGTTTTTTATTGATGTCATTTTATTGTACTCTAATGAAGATATTTTTCTTTGCCAATGATACGATTTTTTACATTCTAAGGATTTTCCCATTGATTCTAATGAAATTTATGTTTGATGTAGGAAGCGAACGTGAGACCAGTGATTTCCTAAGGTAAAAGAACGACACGTTAATAGACTGAACCAGTAATCCATTGAACATATTATGATTTAAGAAATTCTTCCAATGTATTGTTTCTGGGACATTGCCCAACTGATGTTAAGCGTCACAATATCGTAACAAGTTCAGTCCAATGAAGTGAAACAAATTCAAGCACATTCGATTTATTAGTGAGATTTTTGATAAATGTTAAAAGTGAATAGTTTCGGGGAATTTTTATAGCATCATCGTGAGAATATACATACCACAATGACTTAAGATGCATACCGGAAAGACAATTTCTTCTGATGCTCGAGCCCCGAGTCCTACCCCTATCCCTCAACCCCTCCCCCTCCTCTCTCCCACCAAACCCCCCCCCCCAACTTTTTTTTCATCTCTTAGAATGATAAGAAAAATACTTAAAACATAATAAATTCACATTTAATATTTGCAAACTTCAAAATGGGGATTATATAGATATGTGTGTCGCGACTTTTAGGCCTACTATTAGAAAAATAATGTTTGTAGTGACCACTTTTTTTCATCTCTTAGAATGACATGAAACACTTAAAACATAAAAAACTCACATTTGATATTTTCTAACTTCAAAATGAGAATGATATATAAATGTTACTCGTGACTTTTACTATTTTAAAAATATTGTTTGTAGTAGCACTTTTTTTTCAACTAAATTTTTTTTTGACTTCAAAATTATTCAACTTTTTTTTTTAACATGATATTTTTCTTCTACTTTTTTTTATAGTTTAAAGTCATAGCTTAGAGTTTTAGTTAGAGTTATAGTTTAGTTTAGAGTTGTAGTTTAGTTAAGGGTTTTAGTTTAGAGTTTAGAGTTTCAGTTTATAGTCTTAGCTTAGAGTTTTAGTTTAGAGTCTTAGCTTGGAGTTTTAGTTAGAGTCATAATTTAGTTTTAGTTAAGAGTTTTAGTTTAGAGTTTAGACTTTTAGTTATAGAGTGTTAGTTTAGTTTAGTTTTAGTTCAGAATTTAGTTTTAGTTTAGAGTCTTAGCTTAGAGTTTTAGTTATAGTTATGGTTTAGTTTAGTTTTAGTTAGGTGCTTTAGTTTAGATCTCTAGTTTAGTTTTAGTTAAGAGTTTTAGTTTACAGTTTATAGTTTTAGTTAGAGTTATAGTTTATTTTAGTTTTAGTAGCTTTAGTTTTAACTAAAACTCTAAACTAAAACTAAAAACTGTAAACAAAAACTCTTAACTAAAACTAAACTAGATATCTAAACTAAAGATCCTAACTAAAACTGAACTAAACTCTAACTAAAACTCCAAGCTAAGACTCTAAACTAAAACTTTTAACTGAAACTAAACTAAACTATAACTAAACCTCTAAGCTAAGACTCTAAACTAAAACTCTAAACTAAAACTCTTAACTAAAACTAAACTATAACTCTAACTAAAACTCCAAGCTAAGACTCCAAACTAAAACTCTTCACTAAAACTAAACTACAACTCTAAACTATGCTATAACTAAACTAAACTAAAACTATAACTAAAATTCTAAGCTAAGACTCTAAACTAAAACTCTAAACTCTAAACTAAAACTAAACTACAACTCTAAACTAAACTATAACTCTAACTAAAACTCTAAGCTAAGAATCTAAAGTAAAACTCTAAACTAAAACTCTTAACTAAAACTAAACTAAAACTCTAAACTAAAACTCTTAACTGAAACTAAACTATAACTCTAACTAAAACTCTATACTATAACTCTAATCTAATACTCTAAACTCTAAACTAAAACTCTTAACTAGAAATAAACTATAAGTCTAAACTAAGACTCTTTACTAATACTAAATTAAATTATAACTATAACTGAAACTCTAAGCTAATACTCCAAACTAAAAGTCAAAAGTAAACCTCTTAACTAAAAATAAACTAAAACTCTTAACTAAAACTAAACTAAACTATAAACTCTAACTAAAACTCTAAGATAAGACTAAGCTAAAGCTCTAAACTCTAAACTAAAACTCTTAACTAAAACTAAACTACAACTATAAACTAAAACTGTTAACTAAAACTACACTAAACTATAAGTGCAACTAAAAACTCTAAGCCAAGACTTTAGGCGAAAACTCTAAGCTAATACTAAACCAAACTATAACTCTAAACTAAAACTCTTAACTGAAACTAAACTAAACATTAAGTGTAACTAAAAACTCTAAGCTAAGACTCTAGGCTAAAACTCCAAGCTAAAACTAAACTAAACTATAACTCTAAACTAAAACTCTTAACTGAAACTAAACTATAAGTGTAACTAGAAACTCTAAGCTAAGACTCTAAGATAAAACTCTTAACTAAAACTAAACTAAACTATAACTCTAAACTAAAACTCTTAACTGAAACTAAACTATAAGTGTAACTAAAAACTCTAAGCTAAGACTCTAAGCTAAAACTCTTAACTAAAACTAAACTATAACTCTTAACTAAAACTATACTATGACTAACTAAAACTCTAAGCTAAGACTCTAAACTGAAACTCTAAACTAAAACTAAACTACAACTCTAAACTAAACTATAACTCTAACTAAAACTCCAAGCTAAGACTCTAAACTAAAAGTCTTAACTAAAACTAACCTACAACTATAAACTACACTAAAACTAAACTAAACTATAACTCTAACTTAAACTCTAAACTAAGACTCTAAAGTAAAACTATAAACTAAAACTCTTAACTAAAACTAAACTACAACTCTAAACTAAAACTAAACTATAACTCTAACTAAAACTCTTAACTAAAACTAAACTACAACTCTTAACTAAACTAAACTATAAACTCTAACTAAAACTCTAAGATAAGACTCTAAGCTAAAGCTCTAAACTCAAAACTAAAACTAAAACTATTGACTAAAACTAATCTAGATTATAACTCTAACTGAAACTCTAACTAAAACTCTAAACTAAAACTCTTAAGTAAAACTAAACTAAACTTTAACCCTAAACTAAAACTCTTAACTGAAACTAAACTAAACTATAAGTGTAACTAAAAACTCTAAGCCAAGACTCTAGGGTAAAACTCTAAGCTAAAACTCGTAACTAAAACTAAACTAAACTATTACTCTAAACTGAAACTCTTAAATGAAATTAAACTAAACTAAAAGCGTAACTAAAACCTCTTAAGCTCAGACTATGGTAAAACTCCAAGCTAAAACTCTTAACTAAAACTAACCTAAACTATAACTCTTAACTGAAACTAAGCTAAACTATAAGTGTAACTAAAACATCTAAGCTAAGACTCGAGGCTAAAACTCTAAGCTAAAACTCTTAACTAAAACTTAAATTAACTATAAATTTAAACTA
Source organism: Artemia sp. Qi Xiang Cuo (assembly GCF_049724085.1). Classification (NCBI taxonomy): domain Eukaryota; kingdom Metazoa; phylum Arthropoda; class Branchiopoda; order Anostraca; family Artemiidae; genus Artemia; species Artemia sp. Qi Xiang Cuo. The sequence continues at coordinate 33,865,175 of NC_142797.1, forward strand.
AAACTCTTAACTTAAACTAAACTAAAATATAAGTTTAACGAAAATCTCAAAGCTAAGACTGTAGGATAAAAATCTTTACTAAACCTAAACTAAACTATTACTCGATACTAACATGCCTAACTGAAACTAAACTATAACTGTAACTAAAAACTCTAAGCTAAGACTCTAGGCTAAACCTCCAAGCTAAAACTCTTAACTAAAACTAAACTAAACTATAACTCTAACTAAAACTCTAAGGTAAGACTCTAAACTAAAACTAAATTCTGAACTAAAACTAAACTAAACTATAACTAAAACTCTAAGCTAAGACTCTAAACTAAAACTCTTAACTAAAACTAAATTATGACTATAAGTGTAATTATGACTATAATAAATTATTGACTAAATTATGACTATAAACTATAAGTGTAACTAAAAACTCTAAGCTAAGACTCTAAGCTAAAACTCTTTACTAAAACTAAACTAAAATATAACTCTAAACCAAAACTCTTAACTGAAACTAAACTATAAGCGTAACTAAAAACTCTAAGCTAAGACTCTAGGCTAAAACTCTAAGCTAAAACTCTTAACTAAAACTAAAATAAACTATAACTCTAACTAAAACTCTAAGGTAAGACTCTAAACTAAAACTAAATTCTGAACTAAAACTAAACTAAACTATAACTCTAACTAAAACTCTAAGCTATGACTCTAAACTAAAACTCTAAGTTAAGACTCTAAACTGAAACTCTAAACTCTAAACTAAAACTCTTAACTAAACTACAACTCTAAACTAAACTATAACTAAACTATAACTCTAACTAAAACTCTAAGCTAAGACTCTAAACTATCAAACAAAAGTTGAAAAAAAATATCATGTAAAAAAAAATTGAATAATTTTGAAGTAAAAAAAAAATTTTGTTCAAAAAAAATAAGTGCTACTACAAACAATATTTTTCTAATAGTAAAAGTCACGACTAACATATCTATATCATTCCCATTTTGAAGTTGGAAAATATCAAATGTGATTTTTTTATGTTTTAAGTGTTTCATGTCATTCTAAGAGATGAAAAAAAGTGGTCACTACAAACATTATTTTTCTAATAGTAAAAGTCGCGACACACATATCTATATAATTCCTATTTTGAAGTTGGCAAATATTAAATGTGAATTTTTTATGTTTTAAGTATGTTTCAGGTCATTCTAAGAGATGTAAAAAAAGTTGGGGGGGAGGGTTGGTGGGAGGGAGGAGGGGGAGGGGTTGGAGGGAGGGTGGAGGGATAGGGCTAGGACTTGGGGCCCAAGTATCAGAAGAAATTGTCTGTCTAGTATGCATCTCAAATCATCGTGGAATGCATATTCTCACGATGATGCCATAAAAATGCCCCGAAACAGGTCACTTTTAACACCTATCAAAAATCCAATTGATAAATCGAATGTGCTTGAACTTGTTCCAGTTAAATGGAATGAACTTGCTACGATATTGTGACGCTTAACATCAGTTGGCCAATGTCCCAGAAACAATAAATTGGACGTATTTCTAAAATCATAATATGTTCAATGACTTGTTGGTTCAGTCGATTAATGTGTCGTTCTTTTACCTTAGGATATCACGGGTCTCACGTCCGATTCCTACATCAAACGCAAGTTTCATAAAAATCAATGTGAAAATACTTAGAATGTAAAAAATCGTATCGTTGGAAAAGAAAAATATCATCATTAGAGTACAATAAAATGACATCAATAAAAAACTATTAAAACAAAAATCCATAAATCCATGCATTAAACATTCATATAAAAAAAAACATTAAATATAACATCAACCATACTGCCCCATCGGAATACAGGGGCAATAAAACATCCATACAAAAAAAAACATTAAATAAAACACCAACCATACTGCCCCGTTGGAATGCAAGGGGAAAGCCCCGTTGGAATGATGATTGAAAAACCGTATATCCATACAATAAAAAACATTAAATACAACACCAGCCATATAATAATACGTATAATCAATCATATAGTAACACACATATTCAACCATATATCCATACAATAAAACATCCATACAAAAAAAACATTAAATAAAACACCAACCATATAATAATACGTATAATCAATCATATAGTAACACACATATTCAACCATATATTAAAAACCATATATCCATACAATAGAACATCCATACAAAAAAAAACATTAAATAAAACATCAACCATATAACAATATGACTAATCAATCATAAAGTAACACACATACCGAACCATATATCAAAAAATCATCTCTGTAATAACAATCAGACTACCATACAATAAAACATCAAATATAACACCAATACAACAATAAAAATCCATAAACATAAAACATCCATATATCTGTATTGTCTCTTTAATTGATACAGTAATTCCATATCTGACTGCTACCTTAGATTGGCACAGTAATGTCCTATCTGTCTGCTTGTATATATTAATATATACAAAAAGGATAAGGCCCCGCTTGTAACTGTTATAGCTACACTACTGACGAATACGCATTGATTGTTTTTAATTTTTTCGCTTTCCCCAGGAGTGGTTGTATCAAACCATTGGACCCATATGATCGGAAGAGGGCTGAATCAAAATTAAGAGTTCCAGTGTCCAAGAGAGTTCCAAGTAATCAAAAGATGAGAGGGCAACTAGCCCCTTTCCCACACCCCGTCTTCCCTAAAGACATTTGATCAAAATTTTGTGAAAGACTTTTTATTCAGTATAGATGAAAAGTCCAATAGCTCTACGGGGGATAGCATGACCCTCTAAAGACCCTGGAAAAAGGATATTCCTTGACATAGATTTCCACAAAAGGGAGAGGGAGATGTCCCAGCTTCATTTAAAAAATGATCAGAAAATAAATAAAAAGTAACGAGCAACATTAAAACTTAAAATAAACAGACATTACTATATAAATGGGGGAACTTTTCTCATCAATCCCTCGCTCTTTGCACTATACTTCAACGTCCCAATCCTTTAAAAATCACTGCTAAAACACAAGGTCCGTAGATTTAGAATAATTATTTTTTAAAGCATTAAAAAACTTTAGCGTAAGGATGGAGGGATTTAGGAGGGTATATAACATAACTCCCCTAACAACCGGAATGTTTCCTGTTCGTTACAAGTTTTAGTGTTGTTCCTTACTAACAGCTGAAGAAACTCTTTTTTATACTTTACTATTCTAGAAGCCATTTGCTTTCAATTCTAGAAACCAATTCTAGTAATTCAGTGAGTAGTCGTCTGCTTTGTGAAACTAGTGGTTCCTGTCCCATTTTGTTTATTCTTATTATAATGGTAGTTCTGCTTTATTGAGTTGACTGTGTTTTGAGTATACCCTGCTCTACCCCGTTTTGCCATGCGTGAAAAATAAAACTTACAAAATTTTTGTAGGAAAAGAAACATCAAGGCCACATGGAAGCTTCAGATGCCAAAAAGAACAAGAATCTTTTTGATTTCTTTAAAAAGTCTACTAAAAAGAATAAAAATAGCCCAAACACTCCGTCAGCCAACATTAGTGCTCCGGTTCATGAACAGACAGTACCTGTTAGCTGTGTCATCTCTGCCTTAGGAGTTTCAAACTCAGATGTTATTGAGTCCATCCCCAGACACAAAGAGTTCTGGATCTAAAGATAATGGTAGTGCCAGTGATTTATCTAGTTATTCAGGTGGCTGAGACGATTTTGAGTCTGACTCGTCTGATTTATCTGAAGTATCTGACGTGATAGATTTACAAACTAAAAAGCGCAAAAGAAATGATAAGAAAAACAGTGGTCAAAAGAGAAAAAACCATGACCAAACATCTATTAGTAATAGAGGCAACTCAAAGAAGTTTTACTCTCAAAGTTTTTCCCAAAAATGGATGAAAGACCCCCTACTTAGGGACCGGCTAGTCTTAGACCAAATAGATCCGAGCAAAGCATACTGCAAGTACTACCGCAAGGTGCTAAAGGGTAGCAAAACCGCTTTGCTTAGAGGTCCAGAATCAGAGCATGCGAAAGCCATGAATGCTAATAAAAACAGGCTTCAGTGTCCGACCCAGCCGGCTTTTCTGAAAGAGTGCACGAGCATAAAAGCTATCGTAACCAGAGTGTAAAGCTGTCATTGGCCTTGTCTGCGTGGGTTGCCAAAGAGAATCTTCGAATTTCAGTAATGGACACACTTCCACAAATTATCAAGTTTCATGTCAAAGACTCTCAAGTCATTAATAATTTGAACTGTGGAAGAACGAAGACCACTGTTTTGATTAAAAAAGTGGGAAGAACTGGGGCTAACGATCTCTCGGAAACACTAAAAAATACAAAGTTTTCACAATTGTGTAAAAATACAAATTGTGGACGAGTCCAATGACCGAACAACGACCAAATTTTTAGTCATAATGGTGCGATTTTTCTTACTGAGTGATGAAGATGTAGTCGTGTTTTTTTTTTCGTGCCAGTTGTCACTGATGCCTCTCCACAAGGACGAAAAAAGTTCAGAGGGAATGAATTGACTCAAAAGGGATTCCGTTGAAAAAAATGATCGGCTTCACGTCAGATAATGCCAGCGTTATGGTTGGATCAAAGAATGGTCTAGCTACACTTTTGAAATGAGACCTTCCTTGGCTTTTAATTTTTGGGTGGATTTGTCACTCTTTTGCGTTGTGTTCAGCGGCTGCACTGGAAATTTTAGATAAGTCAATTGTCCAGTTTAGCCATGATATATATAATTTCATTGCTTATAGTCCAGAAAGAAAGCAAGAATTAGCGGAGTGTCAAGGTTTGTTAGTATTGCTGAGCACTGCCTTCTGTATCCCAGTAAAACACGTTGGCTGGCAATGGAAAACGTAACTGAATTTGCTCGAGCAGTGGGAAGCTTTAATCTTATATTTTCAATCCATGCTGGCTAAGAGCGTACCATCCCCTCATGCTCTATATGCTGCTCTAAAGAACAATACAGTGCGGTTACATTGTTTGTTTCTTGGACACATTTTACTAATAGTGAGCAGCCTTAACAAAGAGTTCCAGAGTGATAAAGTTTGAGTGTCCTTTTGGAAAATGTCGAAGGAGGACTGAAAGAAATAATGTGTTGCTTTATAAATACGGATAAGTTGAGATGCTTTGGATCTTGGAAGGTTGACTTTAAACACCCAAACAACCCAAAAAATTATGAGAGTATGTATTTTGGTGCAAAATTTAAATCATTTGCGAAAAACTGTGACGCCAAATTAGTTGATGGAGTTCACAACAAATGTGTTAGGTTTTACCAAATGCTTTGTGAGCAGATCCGATTCCGAATCAGTGAACAAAGACGATCTTTTACATCAGCTAAAGTGTTTGGGCCCTATTATTGCAGTTTCTGGCTCTGTCTCATCAATTACTGGATTGTATGATCGCTTCTCGCAGACAATAGATCTGGAAGTAGAAGCTTTGAACAGGGAATGGCGGATAATTCCACATGCAGGAGAACTGATTCGGGTGCATGCATAAAATAAGAGCGATCCTGTTTTATTCAGCAACTTCCTTGGGAAGTGAAAGAATGGTGCAGGTGATTTTATGTTCCCAGTTGTGACGCAAATGAAGTTCCTTATAGCACTTCCACATTCGAGCGCATCAGGTGAGAGACACTTCTCGTTGCTGAAGTTAATTAAGTCACCTTTGAGACACAGACTGGAAGAAGAAACACTTTCTTCACTAATGCATGTAAATCGATATGTCAAAGATCTCTCAAAATGGGAAATTCTTCGTGCTCTTGTGGCTTCTCCAAAAAAGTGGAAACAGGATATAAAAGACCAAAATGTGACAACAATTTAAACTTTGTGAGAACCTGCCTTTATTGTATCTGATTGTAGTTTGTAGCCTGTGATATTTTTAAATAAATGAATATTTAATTGAAAACTATGTTGTTTGACAGTGACATAGATCCTGATGAGGAGCCCGGGCTCTTTTACAGCTTAAGTAATAGAATAACCAATCGTAACCAATAAACAAAAACGTATTGGGTGAAAAAGATTTTCTCTGGATCTTTTTTATTAAAGAAGTAACATCAAAATTTTTGAAATTTGGGAAGGGTGGGACAAACTTTTTACATGAAAATATAAAAACGTCATTTTCAAAATTGTCATTGGTGTCCCAGTAATTACACTAGCTCAATTAGAGTAAAAATAAAATAGTTTCTTTGTTTTTGAAGAAAAAACTAGGGTTTTGAATCGACGAGAAAAATTTTTTTAATATTTCGATTATATCACCGATAACAAATTTTTAGTTGTCGGGTCATGAGTCACGGTTACTAGTTCGGGAAAAATACATAGAGGAAGCCAGGATTTTGTTCTATTCTCTGTGTAAAGATGCGAAAAGACATTTTTCAAAGTTCCAAGGATATATTTCACTTTAGAAACAACAAAACAGCAATCTAAATTATTTCTCCAGACCTTGGGGAGTAATTTTACCCCCTTACTATATGTGCACCGGTATAGAAAACAGAACATGGTGAAGAAGCAAAACAATTGTTAAACGCACTGATAATGAGTATTATAATTCTAGTGATTTCTAGTCAATAATCTAGTGATTTATCATCTGATCTAGTGAGTTTTTTAAAGAATATTTTGATTTTTTTCACCGGGTGGCAACCCTGCACTGATGCCTAAGATAAGTGTAGTTTTAGGCGTGAACATTATAGTTTTCGTAACCAATTTGAACTAACTTCTTATTGGAAGGTCCTCAGGCGGTATCATGTATGGCAAACTTTTTCTTGTTGAGGGGAGGATAATTTTATATGGAGTAAATATGTCAAAACAAGCAAATTATGTCAAAATTATCTTAAATTTCGAACACATAATAAAAATTAAGAGGTTTTGAGAATGCTTTGGTCCAAAGTATCATATCTAGCTTTCATTGAGTGAACACTGGATAAACATTTTGGGTATTAACAAACCAGTGTGACAAGTTTATTTTATGAACAGGATATCATTACAAGCTTACCTGAACTTTTTTGGACTATTTACAAACTTGTATGGCAAGTTTTTCTTTATAATAGGATATTCATTATAAGCAAAGTATAATCATCTACGCAACAAGTACTGACAAAACTCTCCAAAAGTGACCCCGCTTACCTCAGCGCCTCTAGACGCAAAATGTTGTACTACTTAATCGCTCCGAGCCAAAGTACTTTGCTCCCAGCCAATAGAGCGTGATTCAGGCGAAGAGTCACCTGGAAATTTGTATTGAATTGTGTAACTAAGGGTCTTAAAAATAACCTAAGGGTCTGTGTAAATTGCGTAACAAACGGTCACTTTTTTGTGTGGAGAGGATAGGTTTTGTCAGTACTTGTTCCGTAGATGATTATGCTTTGATTATAAGCTTTCAAGATTGGCTGTCGGGCTGAAATTCCCCACGTATTTAAGATTGGATTTCAGAGTGAATATTCTCTCCAGTTATGCAAGCGGGTGATCGCGTATTTGCGCAGTTTAAATATCACAAACTTTGGACGTGCAAAATTAAGAGTGATTATTGTTCGTGACAGTCGATTCTTCTTCTTCTTCTATTTAACAGCAGGCGGGCTTTTCAGTATAACTATTTAGCCCTTTTCCTTCACTCTGTGGGCTACAGAGCTACTGGCTTGATTGCCTCATATTTATTAGATATATTCAGATATCTTTCAGCAGATCTTTTGACTCTAGGAGTTCAAATATAAGATGATAGATGTCGATTTCTATGCTCTGTGTGCAGGTATAGTTGGCTAGACTCTTGGCTGATAGTGGGATTTTGTGGTGTTTGAAGTATTTTAACAGTTTACAAAGCAAGGTATGTTGTGCAGACGTCAGCATATTACATTCAAATAGGCAATGGTCAATTGTTTCATTATTCATGTTACAATGCCTGCAAAGAGGGGACAGGGGAATTGAACCACTTGAATTAGAAAGCTTATATGAGAATGCAATTAAATTTAGTCCATTTGTTACAGAACGAATTCTATGATAAATTTTAGAAAGATACTTATTGGGAAAGGGGGAAAGGATAGAATTAATTTTATTAAAATTAATACCTGATAGCCTCCAGCGATAAATATCTCTAATCGGGATTGGTCTACCCCTTGGCTGGTCAATATTTATAGCATTTTTTTTCTATTTCATCAACCTGATTATTACCCCTATTTCAGAGTGGCTAGGAATGTACTGAAAATAGGTTTTTATGGCACTTGAAGCAAGATTATCAATAATACTGAGACAATGATAAGTGCCAATGTCCAACTTATATTGAGGAGCTGAGGCCAGCAACTCAAGGCTTGATAAAGAGTCGGAATAGATGATAATATTATTCGAATTTTCAATCAAAGGTTGGTTTTGCTTAAGGTGTTCAAATGCCATGATTATGGCATTTAACTCAGCAGACATTATAGATAAATTATTAAATAATCTCTCTCCCATTGCAACTTTCAGGTGAGGAAGGAAAACACCACTTGCAACCTTCTCATCCATTTTTGACCCATCAACAAATATTTGGAAGTGATTTTTATAGGTAATTGTATTAAGTTCTGCAAATTTTTTCTGGACAAAAGCAATGGGGGTTAAATCTTTATTCCATTTTGAAAATTCAGTATTTATTATGGGAAATGACCAATTCCATGGAGGGGATTGGGGGAAAGTAGGTGCAATAGACTTTGCTGGTACAGGGACCAATTACTTAGAGTGTATGACCTATTTGATTAAAATTTTATAAAAAGTTTTATCAAAAGAGTTCTACGTGACTCTCTCATTGTTTTTAATCTGCTATCCGTTAACAGAAAATTGATGCTTTTTGGTTTCCTAAGACTAAATATGGAATATATTTTATCGTTTTGTGTTGTTTCAATTTTTTGCATCTGGGTCTTTGCACATGCACCATAGACAATGAGCCCATAGTCAATATGGGGTCTTATATGTGATTTATAAAACTGGAGTAAGGTTTTCTCCTTACAACCCCAGGGTGTGGAAAGAAGTCTTTAGTATATTTGCTTTTCTATAACATTTTTTTATTGTGTTTGAAATGTGGAGGTTGAAATTAAGTTTTTGGTCAAGCATGAGACCTAGGTAATTAATATTATTATCTTCTGGAATAGTTGTTTTATTTAGAGTTAGTTTTACACTAACATGGTTTCGCTTCCGGTGAAATTGGATTATTTTTGACTTGGTGGGTGCAATGGGTAAATTTGAATGTTGAGAGAATTTTTCAAACTGGAAAAGTGACTTTTGCAGATTTGACTGTGCTATCTGAAAGGTGTTGCCAAATGACCATAGCACCAGATCATCAGCAAATTGTAGATTCGTGTGGGGTAGGTTCATGTCCCAGAGATATAGGGCAAAAAGGAGGCAACTGAGGACTGCTCCCTGAGGTAGGCCTTTGGATATTGTCTTTTGGGGTGAAGAGGCTGAACCAACACAAACAATGAAACTTCGCACTTCTATGAAGGATTTAATAAAGGATACTAGCTTAGGAGGTACTCCAAGGTTTGCAAGTTTATTTAAAAGGATTTGGTGGTTCACATTGTCATAAGCTTCTTCAAAATCTAGGAAAGCTGCCACTAGGATATTTTTTTTTGAGAAAGATTCATTTATTGCATTTGTTAGCAAAATGAAAGCATCTGTTGAGGAGTGGTATTTCCTGAATCCAGTTTGAGTGTGTGGGATCATATTATTTTTTTCAACAAACCAGAGGAGTCTGAGATAAATAATTTTCTCCATTATTTTTCCCATCCCAGGTGTAATCATTATGGGCCTATAAGACTCAGGGTTATCTTTTGGTTTATTTTTCTTTAGGATTGGTAGGAGGGACGGACATTTCCAAATATTGGGGAACCTAGAAGTTGCCCAAGCGTGATTATAACAATTTAGCAATTCTTGTTTGTATGAAGGTGTGAGATTCTTTATCCATGTAGGGTGTATATTGTCATAGCTACTGCTAGTTTTGGACCTAATATGATGTATTGCATTATTCAATTCTTGGATTGAAAATAGATTAGTTATGTACTCGGATCCTGGGCGTGATTGGTAACTAGGGTTCATAGGAATTGTGGACAGTTTGCTTTGATTATTTGATGCTAGCTTATTAACAAAAAGAGTTGCAAATAGGTTAGCCTTTTCATTATCATTGTCAAAATGGGTATTATTATGTATAAGCTCATACAGGAGTGGGTTGGGAGAAGTCTTTTTCCCACATATGTGGCTTATGACTTTATGTATAATTGGCTCATTTGTTTCTCTGGAGAGATTATTTGCAAAATTATTCCAGTATTTATATTTAGCATCTATTATAGTGCTTTTTAGATTAGATTCTGCTTGTAATTTTTTTAAATATGTAGTAGGTGTTGGTTTTTTTATGAATTCTGTCCTAGCTGCCTTTTTTATCCTCCATTTATTTAGGCACTCATTTGTCCACCAAGCTTTAGGAATTTGTTTAGGGAATGTTTTCTTAGGTGTTGTCCTGGGGATAGCATGATTAGCTGTATTTATTAGTAAAGATGTCAACGCTTCAGCATGTGTGTCAACTGTTGTGTTAGAAATGCATGAACTTTGGGTGAAACTTGTAATTTCATCATTTAGCTTATTTTGGAAAATAGACCAATTTGCTTTAGTGTTGATATATTTGGATGTATGAGATAAAGTTTCAGCAGGTTCATTTAGGGAGCAAACTATAGCAAAGTGGTCTGTACATAGAGTATCAATGTTATTTATGTAAATTTTTTTCAAAAAATTTAAAGACACAATTTGTAGGTCAATTGTGGAGAAATTGCCACTTTTGGGGTTGAAATAAGTATTCAGGTTTGGAGGGGTAGCAACAACTAATTCATTATTATTTGAAGTCATATGCTCAATAAATTTACCAGCTTTATTTGCTGGTTTATTCCCCCACAAAAGGCTGTGGGCATTGAAATCACCACAAATAATGATATTTTTTAACATATTAGAATTATTTATATAATTAAAGAAATCCTTGGCATCTGCAGTTTGGCCATTAGGGTTATAAAAGCTTATTATGGAGGTTTTTAAATTATTCAGCCAAACACTTATACCAATTACATCAACATCATTTTCAAAATCTGGAAAATTGATGCCACAAAATTTTATATTATTATTAACTAATAAAGCTACACCACCTCCTTTTCTCTCTGAAGATCTATCCTTTCTCAGGATAGTATATCCTAGAGACTTAATTTGTTGATTTTGGGTTAAATGAGTTTCCTGGATGCAAGCAATATTAATTGAATTATTATTCATAAATTATATTAGTTCATTTAGATTATTTTCTGTGAGTGATCTTACATTCCATTGGAGTATTGATAAATGTTGTGTTGTTGATTTATTCTTCATATGACTGTGTATCAATGTTCAGCTTTGTTAAGAGTAAAGCAAGATCTTTTTTTGCTTGAATGAGCATATCATCTGAGATGTAGATTTTTGCCAATTCTGCAATAATTTTTGTTTTCTGTAGTTGATGTATGTTCATAGCCTGAACTGCATTACAGTTTAGAATGAATAAGCATATATGTGGGGATTGCAGTTTTGGTTGTGCATCCTGTTTGTTGGTTAAGGGATTGATTCCTGGTAGTGATTCTGGTTTGTTTCTTCTTGGGAGGGAGGGCCAGGCTGGCCTCATCTCACCGAACAAGGAGGCTTGTTGGCTTGGTGATTCCTTCTGATAGGGATTTGAGCTAGGGGGCTTAGAAGATGGTGTTTTATATGGGATGCTTGATGCATTGGGGGCATTTGACTTGGGGGTTTTGGTTGGTTTCATTACAGGCTTTATTTGGTATTGTTGGGCAGCATTTGCTTCCATTGCTGCAAAGGGGTATGGGATGGCCTTCTCTGTTGATATTTGGAGTGTTAGAGCTCTTTTCTTGTATGCAGGGCATAATGATTTATTTGTAGATTCATGTGGGCCTTTGCAATTGATGCATGTAGGCTGGGTGTTGTTGCAAGTTGTCAGCTCTTTAGGATGGAAAGATTTACAATTACTACACTCTTGGAGAATTTCATTGCATTTGTTTGTTGTGTGTCCCAGTTTGAAACACTTCTGACACTGAATAGGCTTAGGTTTGTATTCCTTGTGTGGTTTGATTTGCCCAAATAGGAATAATTTTTCTGGGATATCAATTTTATCCTTCAGTGTGAATAAGAAGGATCTACTAGTTTTTAGGCCATTAGAGTTGGGTTTTCCAAGTTGGGTTACATCCTCAACTGGGATTGTGTTTCCAGCCCTATCTGAAAGGCATTCTTTTAACTCCTGAGTAGATATCTCAGGGGGAACATTATAAACTACTATTTTTGTTGGTGATTGTTTTGGGTTCCAATTAGATGCAATAATTGGGTTATTCAGAAGGGATTTAAGGTTAATTATTATATCTGCTGATTTCTGATCTTCTACAACTATTAGCAGAGATCCATCACGGTTAATATTAAGAGAGAACACTGATTTTAGCAATTTAAAAATTGCAACTCTTACTGCAGTGATCATTTTTATTTCAAAGGGGGTAGTGGGAGTAATTTTAAGGTAAATTCCTAAGTTTTTGGAGGGAGGATCTTGGGCAGGGAGAGGGGAAATGCTTTTGATTGGGGAGATTTTTTTCCTTTTTTAGAACTTCTAGAGAGGACCTCTTGAAACCCATTATCATCATTTATGGTTACATTAGCCCCTACACTTATCATTGTCCTATTCTCCGAATTGGAGCTATCATTAGAACTTTGAGATAGCGTGCTTGACCAGCCAGGATGGGTATCTTTCACTATGACACTTTCACTGGAATTCGATTTGGGATCTGGGGGGACTTTTTTTTGGAGGACTTCTAATCATTGCCTATTGGAAAAAGCTTTAAACACAAAAATAAAACCAAAACAAGAAGGGAAAATAGATGATATCGAACCGTCTGCACTATACTATGGGGAGGATAAACACCACAGTATAGCCCTGAGGATGACTTGAGCAGAATTGGTTTAGTACAACTGCTGATTAGAAGAGATAATAATCACAAGAAAATATATTTCGATTTTCTTATAAGTTTGCTTTTATGGAATGGACGAAAGCACGATTGTGACGTCTGATAATATTTGGCGCTACTCGATAAAGTATTCAGAAGCGGTAAAAGATGGGAGAAAAGATGGGAGAAAAAATGCACTAAGAGCTATTAAGCTTTGTATCGAAGGTTCAGATGGATTGCCAGATGACTTATTTGAATCCGTGCTATCTCTACAGACTGATCTGGAGGAATGGCGTAGCAGTGTAGAAGACAAGATCCAGAAAAAAGTGGACGAAGAGTTTTCCAAGTTAGATATATCTCCGTCGCAGTTTAAAAAGGAATTTTTAGACACGATTACGCAAGCGGTTTATAAGGCAATTGAGATGCATTTTCAGTTGAAGTTTGAGCAGGTTGAAAAGGCTCTCAAGGATTTACGAGTGAAACTTGTTCAAAATGAGTCAAAGCTTGAAAAACTTGCGTCAAAGTTGGACAACTTAGGTCAGTCTGCCCTTCCAAATAAAGTCATTGTTGCTGGTGTCAAGACAACTGCCCGTGATCTCCTGGTACTAGATGAGAAAGTTCTTGATCGTTTAAATTTTCAAATGGGACTTCAGCTTGAATAATCGATCATTAAGGGGGCTAAACGTTTAGGAGCTAATGATCAAGCTCTAGCCCCTATCGAACTTACATTGACCTCAGAAGCTGCAGCAGTCAAAATACTTCGCAATCGAAAAATGCTGAAGGGTTCCCGCGTCTTTATTAATGAAGTGTTAACTAGGGAGAGGCAGGAGATTTTCAAGCTTGCTCGCAACAGCTTTGGAAATAAGAATGTGTGGACGATGAGAGGCATCATTTTTGTGAAAAATGGCCCGCAAATTATACCATGCAAAATAATAGCCGATGTGGCTCAGATCCTCAATCTGGCTAATGAACCTTCACTGTGAATAATTGAAGTTTGATTTAGTTTTCCTTTGTTTATTTGTGATATGGATAGATTTCAGTCGTTTTTGGAGTTCTGTTTAAACTTAGATGCGATACTTTATGATTCGACTGGGAGTGATAAAGATGTACAGTATGTCAGAAATCAACCAGATTGTGATTTTTTAGATGACCCTTTAACTAATGAAGTTGAGCAATGTGAATTCCCGATAAGGGTATTACATGTTAATGCGCAAGGATTGCAGGGTGCGTATAGTGAACTTAAGTTTTTGTTAAATTCTAGTCCTAAAGATATTGTAACTGTATGTGAAACTTTTTTGTCGCAAAAGTCTCCAAGGCCTATGCTCTCCCTTTCGTGTATGACATCTGATTCATGGTGTAGGTCTGAGAGTACGAAAGGTGGTCAATTAATTTATGTCCGACAGGATTGGTCTGTTAATATACTTGATGATTTTCCAGTTTGGGAAGAAGGTTTATGTGAGACTCTATTTGTTGAATTAAGTCCCATTGGCTGCGAACCTTTTACTTTTGGATCAGTATACAGACCGCCATCAAGTAACCCCAAAGAGTTTTTTGAGCCCTTAGTTGTAAAACTTGGTGGATGTAAAAAACCAGTAATAATCTCTGGTGATTTCAATTTTGATTTGTTGAATTTAGATGTGGCTTTTCATAAAGAGTTTCTGAACATTATGCTGTGTTCAGGCCTTTTTCCAAGTATTTCGCTATCTACGAGAGTAACAAAGACTACTGCAACTTTGCTGGATAACATTTTCTTTTCTGGTGTTTCTTTTAAAGCGATAAAGGCTTCTGTTAGTATATGTGACATGTCGGATCATTTTCCAGTTAGTGCTGTTTTAGATGTAGCCCAAAGTTTATCTCGACCTCCATTTAAAAAACATGGAAATAAAAATTCTTACCAACAGAAAAAATTGATTGATTTTAAGCTTTTGCGTGAATTGATAGATAATAAAGACTGGACCCCCATTTTTTATTCAAATGATGTTAATGATGCTTTTTCGAAATTTATCCATGATATGATACAACTCCGAGATCAAGCAGCATCGACAAGATTTTTGCGCGGAAAATTTTCAAAAAAATTTGACCCGTGGATTACGGATGGTATTTTGACGTCACTTAAGATGAAAAGGAAAAAACATCGTCAGTATCTGGCTGTCCAATCTGATGTATTTTATGAGGAATATAGAACTTATAGAAATAAACTGAATTCTATTATAAGATATGCTAAAAGAAAATATTTTTCCGATAAATTTTTAAAGTATAAGTCAAATACGAAAAAGACATGCCAGCTAATCAATGATAAAATCCGTCCCAATCATCGTTCGAGTTCCGGAGTTAATTGTCTTGAACTTGATTGTTCAAAAGTGACGGATCCAAAAGAAATTTTGGATATTTTTGGCAAGCATTTCAGTACTTTTGGGTCTAGGATTGTATCGAGTACAAATAGGCAAGAGATTCCGTCGACTGATTTTGTTGTTGAAGATGAAGCACCAAACTCATTTGATTTTTCTGAAATTGCACCTCAGGAAATTGAAGGACATATAATGAAACTAAAGCAAAGTTTTTCATTGGATGATTTTGGGTTTTCTACACAAATTGTGAAAGAAATAGCTCCTAATATTGCCCCATTGTTGGCACATATTTTTAAATTGTCTTTACTAAATGGAGTTTTTCCTGATCTTTTAAAAAATGCCCATGTATTAGCTTTGTATAAAGGTGGTGCTTCTACGGATCCTTCAAATTATAGAGGAATTTCACTGTTATCTGTTTTTAGTAACATTTGGGAAAAATATTGCTCATAAACAACTTCAAAATTATTTATGTAATAATAAAATATTGCATCCTTCGCAGTTTGGATTCATTAAAGGAAAATCAACAGAACTAGTAATACATCAGCTTTTAATTGAAATAAATAATGCGCTGGACACTGGTCAGGGCACCTTTGCTATAGTCTTGGATGTGGCCAAGGCGTTCGACTCGGTGGATCACCGTCTTTTACTAAATAAAATAAAAAAAATTTGGATTTTCTTCAAAATCTTTGAATTTTTTTGCATCTTACCTTGCTGAAAGAAAATTGAATGCAATGATAGTAAAAATTGAATCCGATCTAAGTCATTTCCCGTAAATTGTGGGGTTCCTCAGGGCTCTGTTTTGGGTCCTACCCTATTTCTTCTTTTTATTAATAATTTGCCTGAGTTTCTTCCAATCTGCAAAATTGTTATGTTTGCGGATGATGCTGTGATTTTTTCTTGCCATTCAGATTTAACACAGCTTTTCCTGAACATCCAAAGTACTCTATCAACTACTTCAGAGTGGTATTGACGAAACCTTCTTCTATTAAATGAAAGGAAACGCCAGTATATACTATTTTCACAAGTTGGTTCAGCAAATTCTGATGTTTTTTCCCTTTATTTAAATAATGTGGAACTGAAACGGGTACAACAGATTAGATATATTGGGATAATTATTGATGAAAATTTGTCGTTCCATGAACATGCTAAAACTCTATGGGTAAAAGTTTCTAGGAATGTTGGGATTATGTGCCGTCTCCACCATGTTTTTCCGGTTAATATACTTAAATCAATTTACTTTGCTCTGGTCCACCCTTTTTCTCTATATTGTGTTTCAGTGTGGGCTTCAGCTTTTCTTCCAGTTTATAAACCCCTTCAAATTTTACAAAACAAAGCGATAAGGATACTTTTTTCAGATTGATAATAGGTCTTCTGTTACTCATCTTTTTGGATCAGCTGGAATTTTGTCTTTACATAAACTTCATTTTTTTGCAATATCCCAGATCTGTCACAATTACGTTTTTGGTCAGTTAGCATGAGATTTCATGGAATATTTCCTCTTAACTCGCAGCTTCATTTCCGACATCACTCAGATTTAATTTCTCACACGAGTTTAGGCGAGCAACTAGAACAGGATTTAGTTTGAGGCATGTTGGTCCGAAGGTGAGGAATTCTATTCCCCTGGTTAGAGAGTGCACTGATTACCAGCAGTTTCGCAGAATGGTGAGGAAGTTTATCGCTGAGAGTTGACTTTGGTTTTATTTACCTTGTTTGTATTTGGGCAGTTGTCCGAGAGGCTTGTTTTTTTTTTTTTTTTTTTTTTTTTTTTTTTTTTTGTGTTTTTCATTTAAATTGCTAATGGTGTTTAATAACTTGTTGTAATTTTTAATGCGCTCAATTATGCCACTAGGCATGTGCGCAAGTGTATTTTGTAGCGTTATGTATATTTCATAAATAAAATATCTATCTATCTATCAAAGCCCCCACCCTTTGCACAGGTGCCAGTGCTGGGAAGATTCCCTTCGACTCTTCTTTCCTGTTCATGTAGGCACTAAAATATCCAGACTACTGATTTGTACCAAACTAGAAAGCTTCACTATACTTAACATACTACCCTGCTGTGCAAATTAATTCCTTTCACACAATAAATACTGAAATAATCAAGTAGTATTTAGCCAGCAATTAAAACACAAATAGGAAAATTGTCCAAAAATATAATAAACATTACGAAAAGACTGATAAATATCACTGCGCAGCTATACATATATTTGGAGTTGACTATTCGTTTTCTGATCAAACTGGCCCCGGTTTGACCACAAACTTAACAAATAAGAAGCAGAAAATTTCAATTAGTTTTTGTCACTATTTCTTCTTGCTCGATGCTAATGATTCTTTTCACTGTTTCTCCCTTTTCAGCCAATATTTCTTCAATATTTTTCTTTCCATTCAAATCCGTAAACCATCCAAGATTATCTGCGATCAAGTGATTATTTTGACATTCATCACAGCGCACAATCACAACTCCAGAATAATAGGCCACTTTAGATATTTCTTTCTGACTTTTCCCACCGCAAACCTTGCATGTAAAATGTAACTGCAATTTTGCGATAACTTTGCCAAGACTATTGGAAGCAGATTTATCGTGTCCACCGACAGGTTCTTGACAAGATAGAGAAGATTTCAACGCTATAGTTGGAAAGATAGGGACATTTTGAAAAACCCTAGACATGCCTTTAATCCGTGTTCCTAGATTTCTTTTGAGCATTGGTAAAGACCCAAGCAAAATCCTTGTTTGATTGGAAATCATATTGAAAATATCTGAAACAAATATTTACTCATATAAATTACTAGTAGGTCTCCTAAATAAAGAAAAATATTGAAATGACATCTTATTTACTCATGTGCACTGATTGCTCGTTAACATAGATGAAAAACAAAGTAAGAAAATATACATATATACAGAGAAAGAGATTAATTTCCCATTTTTAAACAATAGCTGAAAAATGGAGCAATAATAAGTTAAGAAAAAAGGAGAAGAAAAGAAAACAATGAAATACAACACAATGTGCACAACAACGACAACAACAAAATCTTCCGAAAAATATAGTAAAACAGGACAGATCGAATATTCTTTAAGAAAATTACATAAAAAAATCATGGTTCAAATCAAACGAACTTCTAAGTTTACTCCACCTTTCAATAACCGCAGTAAGAGGATCAACATTTCACTGTTACTCTGGAATTTCTGGCTCAAGGTGGGAGGTTAAAAAGGTTCTTACAATAGTTATAATAATGAAAACGGAGAGTTCTTTCATCCCCTTCCGATAAGATGGGTCATAAGGGTGATAATGACAGAATGTGTGGATAAGAAATACGGTATAGAGGTCCAGTAAAAAACGGTTTAGCAACAATCTACTGCAAGCAAGGAGTCCGTAAGTATAGTGGGGCTTTTCCGCAAAATGCTGAACAAGAGCCAAATGAGCAAATTCTGTGCAATTTGACGCAATCAGAAGGGCCAGATACGTAATATTACTAGAAGACAGAACAAGCTTGATTACTGAGCCGAAAAGAAGCGGTAGAGAGTTGTTGAGAACAGAAAAAAAATACAAGCATTTCAATTTTACTCTCATTAAACGAAAAGTAGATCTTATGGTACGCATTTGCCAGTCATGACAAATTTTCCTCAATTCGAGAAGCGAACATCTATTTCATGAAACAAACAACTCTGTAACAAAACCTACTGCAGCTCAACAACATTATTACTATACAAGGGAGGGGAGCTGATTGCTCCTTGCCTAATACCTTTATAACAGGAATCAATACTGCAGTCCTATTAGTCGGAGTAGATAACCCATGAAAACTCACCTGTACTTTTATCTTCCGATACAGATCTCTAAGCGTTATGACAATAGACCTAGGCAGAAAACGTTGATAAGCACTTAAAAAGAGCTGCACGTATATGCTGGCGTCAAAAGCTCTCTTAGCATAATGCGCGGCCAGTAAAAGCTTTTCATTACAATCAATCAACAGTGCACAAAGAGACAGTGTAGATGCTCTCCATGCTTCCCCCTTGTATCCCTGGCCATGGAACCTTTAGAGGGGGATTAGGAATGTTGTGAATGTATTGTATGTATTGATTGGATTATTCAATGTAGGCCTATTTTAGTGTTTTTCTATTGGTTTAGTGTTTGATTTAAATGGTATGTATTCCCCCTCTATTACAGGCCTAGGAGCCTTTGGGGGATTAGCACAATTTATTTTCTTGTATGATTATTGATTATGAATTTATCTTATCTTAGGCCTGCTTTAAAGCGAAACTGACTATCGGGAGTGGAACACGAATTATTTACATCCTTAATTGTAAGCTGCTCCATTAATTTACACAATACCGGGGGGAGAGTAACAGGACGGCATGATGTATATTCTTCCGATTCTACTTTTTTAGGACTAGGATAACCATGGCTATTGAAAAAACATCAGACACTGATCCAGAAAAAAAAGAAAAAAAAATCATCGGATAAAGCAAAGAAAGGTGTTAAAGCAAGTTGATAAACAAAGTACTACCAAAAATCAAATACATGCCACAGACTTCATCATCACCTCTTTAATATTTTTTAGCTTTCTTATAGCTTTTTTCACAATTGACACTGACATTAACATACCTATAGTATGGTCTAAACGCTCAAAATGCAGGGTCTAGCTCTGATTCATATGGTAATTGGAGTGTTGGGTCCAGTGGCAAAAATTCAGATTCATAATAGTGGATTCAATCAGTTTCACTTGGGAGTTTAGCATTGGAAAGGCAACGGGGTTTCTTATTCTTTATCAGCGTCCACGCAGAATTGAAATTCGAATAGACTAATTCACTATTTTAATCAACTATGTGAACGCGATGTATGGACAGACACTTGGCAAAATGGTGTTTAATATGCAAACGAACTTTATTCACAGGACCGCTACGGGGCTTTTCCCACTCTTTCCACAAGGAATACCAGAACCCATAGGCAGGCCAAGTAGCCACTAACTCTGCGTTTTCAGATCAACCACAGTCATTAGATCCAACAAGAATTTTCTGATTGGAATTGCCGTTCTTTCTGAACAGTAGATTGCGTGAATCAGTTGACCTTCACAGATATTCAGCAGAACCTGACTCTCTCACACAGGTGATGACAGGGCTTCTTGCAGTAAATGAAATGGGCTCTTTAATCTCGACAACTATATCACCACAGACTGACTGAAACAAAACAGCACCTGTTTTATCTCACTTCGATCTATAGAACTGAATCTTAATTTCCCTTGCCCAAATCTCTCATATTTCTTTCTCCAACAGTGCTTGACAGTATGAATTCTGTCCCTCAGGGTGTTTCCACGGTATTGCAAATATCCTAATTATATAACCTGCAAACACATAGTGTTTTTAAGTTTACCTCCTCCTCCCTTAAGTCAAAATTATAAACAAAATTGACACTCTTACTCTCTAATATTCAGTTCAAGTTTTATTCAATCCCTCAAGTCATTCCCAGTGTATCATAAATAATCTGAAAAATCTGGTGCACAGTGCACATAGCATCTACTAACTTATTCAGGTACTCTTGTTGTTCCCAGAGTATAGTCTTTTGGGAAACCCAAGAAATCTTCATCTAGCAAACAATCCAGAAGAGCTCACTTGAAATAGGGCTAATACGGAACACAAAATTCTGTCCTATTTCCAAGCCCCCTAATACACCTCCCCCCCCCCCCACATTCCCAATGAAACATGTGATCATCTTGGCCCATAAATTTTTATACCAAAGTTTCGAGCATACATGCCCCCCTTTTCCAATGTGAAACTTACATAAAAGGCTATGGGAAGCTTGTATAGCTTACGGCCCTTGTTCCAGAGGCTGTGGGGGGTAATGTCATCCCCAGAAGCATAACTGTTGAGTTTTTACTACTCTGAAGAAAATGGCTATATAAAAATTTGATAAGATGTCTTTGGGTTGTGAGTATTTCCTATTTCAATGACCCATTTCCATGCCTGAGATTGCAATCATCAACATCCCCATTCCTGCCATGGAACCTTATAAGGGAGACTATGTTGAAGTGTTTTGTTGCAAATTTTTGTGTTGAATAAACTCTGAAATATGAGATATTGTTGATAAGCCAGTTCGATAACCAGGCAGCAGATTGTGCTGTTTGATTTTTCTCACTACTTTACAATGTCATGAATTTTGCGTCAACTCAATCTCTAAAGCCATTCCCAAGATAGTATAAACAATTTGAAAAATCATGTGCACATACTGTCTTTTTATATGCACATTTACACATGTAGTTTTCAGAGCATACTCTTGATGAGCTCTAAAAGTCTTGACATTGCGAACGATCCGTAAGAGCTTGCTCAAAATACAACAAATCAGGAACACAAGTCAACACTGTCCGCTGTTACAATGGTCAGCCAAGTGCGGCTCCTAAGCTGCACACAGCTCTTGGACCCCTTATTATGGTTCTGGTGTAATATTACCGAGCAGGCGGACAAGTCTATATGGGAATTTCTGCTAGAATATTTACTATAGCGAATGTGGTGCAGGGAAGACCCTTACGTTTCAACAAGTGTGATTAATGCTGGCCCACTGAGGTGCTTCTGCTGTCTCTGAAATTTCAGGATAATTCCTCAAATTCTTAGACTTTCATGAAAGAAAATTAGTTGTCCTATTCCCCAAAATTCTCTCTAAAATTATCGTACTTAATGTTATGTTCCCCAAATTCAGTTTTTGTTCTTCCTCAAAGCAAACTTTTTGCCACTACCCGCGGACATCTTTTCAATTTTGTATTCTTTCATCTTTAAATGATTTAATTTACTCTGGTGTCATTTGCCACACTAAAAAAGCACAAACAACTTTGTGCATATTTTGTATACCTAATTACTTCTGCCTTCCAGGTCAGATCAAATACAATTTTGTATATATCAATAACTGGGAAGTTAACAATAAAATTACAGTGAAGACTCTAGATGTTCTGTAATCTAAAAGAAAGGTTTGAACAAAACCTTTTGGTTTAAGAAAAAGGTTTTGAAAAGAAAGGTGCAAATTTCGTCAGTTAAAGATACCAAGGAGTAAGGACCTAAAAGTTTACATTTTCAGTAAAAGAGTTCCATATTTCTAGGGAAGGGGGCAATGCCAGCGTAGGTTCTGGTAGCCCCTACATTTCCAGAACTTCTATACATTTCAGTATCCATTGCACAAGATATGTCTAAAATATAGCTTTCAAGGACATTTTTGGAGGGGGGGGGGTCAGTTATGTATAGGCATCATTGATATAACAGTAAATGGCATCTGTGTTTCTTTGCATGGTCATGTTCACATTTATTTGTATTGATATTAAATATTTGTCAACTTGTTACTGGTAAATTATAGAGAAAACAAAGCAAATTATGTATACAATTTAAAAAAGAAATTGTACTGAACTTCCCATGGTTTGTATTAAGTGTTTGTCCTTTTTTTTAATAAATAAAATCTCAATTAACCATTAAATCAAGCTTTTGTCAGTATATCTCCAAGTTTATTGAAAGTCTAAAATTTTAAAAAAGGTTTACAAAATTAATAGGAAGATATTGGTTATAAGAAGATTCTAATTGTTGTATTGATTCTTTGATGGTTTTGTTTGTCAATCATTGTTGTGTAGGATGTCCTAGCGACCAAAAAGGAATGCCTAGCAAAATATCCCAAGTATTCACAAACCCCTCTTCCCCTAGATCGATTCTATATGATTGAAAATGTCCAAAAACGAGCACTTAGAATCATAAATGGTAAAGGGAAGGCTCCGTAACATTATCTACTAGGTAAGTTCAAGCTCATCACGTTGGCCGAGAGAAGGAACCTACTGTGCCTTCGTTTCGGTACAAAGACCCTGTCTGTTCCCCGATTATGTTTCATCATCCCCGAACCCTACCATCCCTCCCGCAATTGACCGTCCCGTATAAAATCCCAAAAAGTCTAAAAACTGACTCCCATCCCAGCTATACACGAAAGATATCGCAAGAGCTTTGTTCCGAGTGTTGTTGAGCTGTATAATAACCAGGATTTCTAGTCATTAATTTTATTTTATTTTTTTTCTATTTTTTCTTTTTTTTTCTTTTTTTTTCTTTTTTTTCTTTTTTTTCTATTTTTTCTTTTTTTTCATTTTTTTTTTTTTTTTTTTGGCAATTGTCAGTTTTTCTGATAACAAGTATCATTCATTACGATAGTAGCTTTCAAATGTGAAACTTACGTCCATTTTTGGATCGAAAAATTTACTTGATGGTCATTCAAAGAGCGAGGATTACTGTTAAATTAATTATTCTTGTACCTTTTAAAATAACTTTACGGGGTTTGAGAGACTCTGTTGTCTTATTCTGTCTGTTTTTTTCTTTACTTGATGGTAATTCAAAAAGCGAGTATTTTTGTTAAATAAATAATTATTATACCTTTAAAAAAACCTTTATGGGGTTTGAGAGACTTTGTTTTTTTATTCTGTGTGATTTTTTCTTTACTTGATGGTCATTCAAAAAGCGAGGATTTTTGTTAAATAAATAATTCTTGTACCTTTTAAAATAGCTTTACGGGGTTTGAGAGACTCTGTTGTTGTTTTATTCTGTGTGATTTTTTCTTTACTTGGTGGTCATTCAAAAAGCGAGGATTTCTGTTAAATAAATAATTCTTATACCTTTTAAAATAGCTTTACGGGGTTTGAGAGACTCTGTTGTTGTTTTATTCTGTGTGGTTTTTTTCTTTACTTGGTGGTCATTCAAAAAGTAAGGATTTTTGTTAAATAAATAATTCTTATACCTTTTAAAATAGCTTTACGGGGGTCTGAGAGACTCTGTTGTTTTATTCTGTGTGATTTTTTCTTTACTTGGTGGTCATTCAAAAAGCGAGGATTTTTGTTAAATAAATAATCATTATACCTTTTAAAATAGCTATATGGGGTTTGAGAGACTCTGTTGTCTTCTACTGTGTGTTTTCTCTTTACCTGATGGTCATTCAAAAAGCGAGGATTTATGTTAAATAAATAATTCTTATACCCTTTAAAATAGCTTTACGGGGGTTTGAGAGACTCTGTTGTTTTATTCTGTGTGTTTTTTCTTTACTCGGTGGTCATTCAAAAAGCGAGGATTTTTGTTAAATAAATAGTTCTTGTACCTTTTAAAATAGCTTTACGGGGGTTTGAGAGACTCTGTTGTTTTATTCTGTGTTTTTTATTTACTTGGTGTTCATTCAAAAAGAGAAGATTTTTGTTAAATAAATAATTCTTTTAAATTTTAAAATAGCTTTACGGGGTTTGAGAGACTCGGTTGTTTTATTCTGTTTGTTTTTTGTTTACTTGGTGGTAATTCAAAAAGCGAGGATTTTTGTTAAATAAATAATTCTTGTACCTTTTAAAATAGATTTACGTGGTTTGAGAGACTCTGTTGTTGTTTTATTCTGTGTGATTTTTTCTTTACTTGGTGGTCATTCAAAAATCGAGGATTTCTGTTAAATAAATAATTCTTATACCTTTTAAAATAGCTTTACGGGGTTTGAGAGACTCTGTTGTTGTTTTATTCTGTGTGGTTTTTTTCTTTACTTGGTGGTCATTCAAAAAGTAAGGATTTTTGTTAAATAAATAATTCTTATACCTTTTAAAATAGCTTTACGGGGGTCTGAGAGACTCTGTTGTTTTATTCTGTGTGATTTTTTATTTACTTGGTTGTCATTCAAAAAGAGAGGATTTGTGTTAAATAAATAATTATTATACCTTTTAAAATAGCTTTACGGGGTTTGAAAGACTCTGTTGTTTTATACTGTGTGTTTTCTGTTTAACTGGTGGTAATTCAAAAAACGAGGATTTCTGTTAAATAAATAATTATTATACCTTTTAAAATAGCTTTACGGGGGTTTGAGAGACTCAGTTGTTTTATTCTGTGTGTTTTTTCTTTACTCGGTGGTCATTCAAAAAGCGAGGATTTTTGTTAAATAAATAGTTCTTGTACCTTTTAAAATAGCTTTACGGGGGTTTGAGAGACTCTGTTGTTTTATTCTGTGTTTTTTCTTTACTTGGTGGTCATTCAAAAAGCGAAGATTATTGTTAAATAAATAATTCTTATACCTTTTAAAATAGCTTTACGGGGTTTGAGAGAATCTGTTGGTTTATTCTCTGTGTTTTTTCTTTACTTGGTGGTCATTCAAAAAGCGTGGATTTTTTGTTAAATAAATAATTCTTGTACCTTTTAGAATAGCTTTACGGGGATTGAGAGACACTTTTGTTTTATTCTGTATGTTTTTTTTCTTTACTTGTTGGTCATTCAAAAAGCGAGGATTTCTGTTAAATAAATAATTCTTGTACCTTTTAAAATAGCTTTACGGGGTTTGAGAGACTCTGTTGTCTTATTCCGTTTGATTTTTTCTTTACTTGGTGGTCATTAGAAAAAGCGAGAATTTCTGTTAAAAAAATAATTCTTATACCTTTTAAAATAGCTTTACGGGGTTTGAGAGACTATGTTGTGTTATTCCGTTTGATTTTTTCTTTACTTGGTGGTCATTCAAAAAGCGAGTATTTCTGTTAAATAAATAATTCTTGTACCTTTTAAAATAGCTTTACGGGGTTTGAGAGACTCTGTTGTTTTATTCTGTGTGATTTTTTCTTTACTTGATGGTAATTCAAAAAGCGAGGATTTTTGTTAAATAAATAATTCTTATACCTTTTAAAATAGCTTTACGGGGTTTGAGAGACTCTGTTGTTTTATTCTGTGTGTTTTTTCTTTACTTGGTGGTCATTCAAAAAGCGAGGATTTCTGTTAAATAAATAATTCTTATACCTTTTAAAATAGCTTTACGGGGGTTTGAGAGACTCTGTTGTTTTATTCTGTGTGTTTTTTTCTTTACTTGGTGGTCATTCAAAAAGCGAGGATTTTTTTTAAATAAATAATTCTTATACCTTTTAAAATAGCTTTACGGGCTTTGAGAGACTCTGTTGTTTTATTCTGTGTGATTTTTCTTTACTTGATGGTCATTCAAAAAGCGAGGATTTTTGTTAAATAAATAATTCTTATACCTTTTAAAATAGCTTTACGGGGTTTGAGAGACTGTTGTTTTATTATGTGTGATTTTTTCTTTACTTGATGGTCATTCAAAAAGCGAGGATTTCTGTTAAATAAATAATTCTTATACCTTTTAAAATAGCTTTACGGGGTTTGAGAGACTGTTTTGTCTTTTTCCTTGTGATTTTTTCTTTACTTGGTTCTAATTAAAAAAGCTAGGATTTCTGTTAATTAAATAATTATTTTACCTTTTAAAATAGATTTACGGGGTTTGAGAGACTCTGTTGTTTTATTCTGTTTTATTTTTTCTTTACTTGGTGGTCATTCAAAAACGAGGATTTCTGTTAAATAAATAATTCTTATACATTTTAAAACAGCTTTACGGGATTTGAGAGACTCTGTTGTTTTATTCTGTGTGATTTTTTATTTACTTGGTGGCCATTCAAAAAGCGAGGATTTCTGTTAAATAAATAATTCTTATACATTTTAAAATAACTTTACGGGGTTTGAGAGACTCTGTTGTTTCATTCTGTGTGATTTTTTTTTTACTTGTTGGTCATTCAAAAAGCGAGGATTTGTGTTAAAAAAATAATTCTTGTACCTATTAAAATAGCTTTACGGGGTTTGAGAGACTCTGTTGTTTTATTCTGTGTGATTTTTTCTATACTTGGTGGTCATTCAAAAAAGCGAGAATTTCTGTTAAAAAAATAATTCTTATACATTTTAAAATAGCTTTACGGGGTTTGAGAGACTCTGTTGTCTTATTCTGTGGGATTTTTTCTTTACTTGGTGGTCATTAAAAAAAGCGAGAATTTGTGTTAAAAAAATAATTCTTATACCTTTTAAAATAGCTTTACGGGGTTTGAGAGACTCTGTTGTTTTATTCTGTGTGTTTTTTTATTTACTTGGTGTCAAGTCAAAAAGCGAGGATATCTGTTATAGAATTTATTTTTATACCTATTTAAATATATTGACGGTGATTGAGAGACACAGTAGTCTTTTTATGTGGGATTTTATCTTTAATGAATTACTAGGAAAAAAGCGAGTATTTCTGTTAAATTAATAATTCTGATAAAAGTTAAAATAGAATTAAGGGGTTTGAGACTTTTGTCTTATTCTTTGTGATTTTTTATTTACTTGATGGTCATTCAAAAAGCGAGGATTTCTGTTAAATAAATAATTCTTATACCTTTTAAAATAGCTTTACGGGGTTTGAGAGACTCTGTTGTTTTATTCTGTGTTTTTTCTTTACTTGGTGGTCATTCAAAAAGCGAAGATTTTTGTTAAATAAATAATTCTTATACCTTTTAAAATAGCTTTACGGGGTTTGAGAGACTCAGTTGTCTTATTCTCTGTGTTTTTTCTTTACTTGGTGGTCATTCAAAAAGCGAGGATTTTTGTTAAATAAATAATTCTTGTACCTTTTAAAATAGCTTTACGGGGTTTGAGAGACTCTGTTATTTTATTCGGTGTGATTTTTTCTTTACTTGGTGGCCATTCAAAAAGCGAGGATTTCTGTTAAATAAATAATTCTTATACCTTTTAAAATAGCTTTACGGGGCTTGAGAGACTCTATTGTCTTATACCGTGTGAATTTTTCTTTACTTGGTGGCCATTCAAAAAGCGAGGATTTGTGTTAAATAAATAATTCTTGTGCCTTTTAAAATAGCTTTACGGGGTTTGAGAGACTCTGTTGTTTTATTCTGTGTGATTTTTTCTTTACTTGATGGTAATTCAAAAATCGAGGATTTTTGTTAAATAAAAAATTCTCATACCTTTTAAAATAGCTATACGGGGTTTGAGAGACTCTGTTGTTTTATTCTGTGTGATTTTTTCATTACTTGGTGGTCATTCAAAAAGCGAGGATTTTTGTTAAATAAATAATTCTTATACATTTTAAAATAGCTTTACGGGGTTTGAGAGACTCAGATGTTTTATTCTGTGTGATTTTTTATTTACTTTGTGGCCATTCAAAAAGCGAGGATTTCTTTTAAATAAATAATTCTAATAACTTTTAACATATATTTTCGGTTTTCGAGAGACTATGTTGTTTTTTTCTTTGTGGTTTTTTCTTTACTTGATGGTCATTCAAAAAGGAAGGATTTTTGTTAAATAATTAATTCTTGAACATTTTAAAATAACTTTACAGGGTTTGAGAGACTGTTGTTTTATTCTGTGAGATTTTTTTTTACTTGGTGGTCATTCAAAAATCGAGGATTTCTGTTAAGTAAATAATTCTTATACCTTTTAAAATAGCTTTACGGGGTTTGAGAGACTCTGTTGTTTTATTCTGTGTGATTTTTTTTTTACTTGGTGGTCATTCAAAAAAGCGAGGATTTCTGTTAAACAAATAATTCTTATACCTTTTAAAATAGCTTTACGGGGTTTGAGAGACTCTGTTGTTTTAGTCTGTGTGATTTTTTCTTTACTTGATGGTCATTCAAAAAGCGAAGATTTATGTTAAATAAATAATTCTTATACCTTTTAAAATAGCTTTACGGGGTTTGAGAGACTCTGTTGTTTTATTCTGTGTGATTTTTTATTTAATTGATGGTCATTCAAAAAGCGAGGATTTTTGTTAAATAAATAATTCTTATACCTTTTAAAATAGCTTTACGGGGTTTGAGAGACTCTGTTGTTTTATTCTGTGTTATTTTTTCTTTACTTGGTGGACATTCAAAAAGCGAGTATTTCTGTTAAATAAATAATTCTTATACCTTTTAAAATAGATTTACGGGGTTTGAGAGACTCTGTTGTTTTATTCTGTGTGATTTTTTCTTTACTTGATGGTCATTCGAAAAGTGAGGATTTTTGTTAAATAAATAATTCTTATACCTTTTAAAATAGCTTTGCGGGGTTTGAGAAACTCTGTTGTTTTGTTCTGTGTGATTTTTTCTTTACTTGATGGTCATTCAAAAAGCGAGGATTTTTGTTAAATAAATAATTCTTATACCTTTTAAAATATCTTTACGGGGTTTGAGAGACTCTGTTGTATTAGTCCGTGTGATTTTGTCTTTACTTGTTGGTCATTCAAAAATCGAGGATTTTTGTTTTATAAATAATTCTTGTACCTTTTAAAATAGCTTTACGGGGTTTGAGAGACTCTGTTGTTTTATTCTGTGTGATTTTATCTTTACTTGATGGTCATTCAAAAAGCAAGGATTTTTGTTAAATAAATAATTCATATACCTTTTAAATAGCTTTACGGGGTTTGAGAGACTCTGTTGTTTTATTCTGTGTGATTTTATCTTTTATTGATGGTCATTCAAAAAGCAAGGATTTTTGTTAAATAAATAATTATTATACCTTTAAAAATATCTTTACGGGGCTTAAAAGATTATGTTGTTTTATTCTGTGTGATTTTTTCTTTACTTGATGGTCATTCAAAAAGCGAGGATTTCTGTTAAATAAATAATTCTTATACCTTTTAAAATAGCTTTACGGGGGTTTGAGAGACTCAGTTGTTTTATTCTGTGTGTTTTTTCTTTACTCGGTGGTCATTCAAAAAGCGAGTATTTTTGTTACATAAATATTTATTGTACCTTTTAAAATAGCTTTACGGGGGTTTGAGAGACTCTGTTGTTTTATTCTGTGTTTTTTCTTTACGTGGTGGTCATTCAAAAAGCGAAGATTTTTGTTAAATAAATAATTCTTATACCTTTTAAAATAGCTTTACGGGGTTTGAGAGAATCTGTTGTTTTATTCTATGTGTTTTTTCTTTAATTGGTGGTCATTAAAAAAGCGAGGATTTTTGTTAAATAAATAATTCTTGTACCTTTTAAAATAGCTTTACGTGGTTTGAGAGACTCTGTTGTTGTTTTATTCTGTGTGATTTTTTCTTTACTTGGTGGTTCTTCAAAAAGCGAGGATTTCTGTTAAATAAATAATTCTTGTACCTTTTAAAATATCTTTACGGGGTTTGAGAGACTCTGTTGTTGTTTTATTCTGTGTGTTTTTTTTCTTTACTTTGTGGTCATTCAAAAAGTAAGGATTTTTGTTAAATAAATAATTCTTATACCTTTTAAAATAGCTTTACGGGGGTCTGAGAGACTCTGTTGTTTTATTCTGTGTGATTTTTTCTTTACTTGGTGGTCATTCAAAAAGCGATTATTTTTGTTAAATAAATAATCCTTATACCTTTTAAAATAGCTTTACGGGGTTTGAGAGACTCTGTTGTTTTATTCTGTGTGTTTTTTCTTTACTTGATGGTAATTAAAAAAACGAGGATTTCTGTTAAATAAATAATTCTTATACCCTTTAAAATAGCTTTACGGGGGTTTGAGAGACTCAGTTGTTTTATTCTGTGTGTTTTTTCTTTACTAGGTGGTCATTCAAAAAGCGAGGATTTTTGTTACATAAATATTTATTGTACCTTTTAAAATAGCTTTACGGGGGTTTGAGAGACTCTGTTGTTTTATTCTGTGTTTTTTCTTTACTTGGTGGTCATTCAAAAAGAGAAGATTATTGTTAAATAAATAATTCTTATACCTTTTAAAATAGCTTTACGGGGTTTGAGAGAATCTGTTGTTTTATTCTGTGTGTTTTTTCTTTTCTTGGTGGTCATTCAAAAAGCGAGGATTTTTGTTAAATAAATAATTCTTTTACCTTTTAAAATAGCTTTACGGGGATTGAGAGACTCTGTTGTCTTATTCGGTGTGATTTTTTCTTTACTTGATGGTCTTTCAAAAAGCGAGGATGTCTGTTGAATAAATAATTCTTATACCATTTAAAATATCTGTACGGGGTTTGAGAGACTCTGTTGTTTTATTCTGTGTGATTTTTTCTTTACTTGGTGGTCATTAGAAAAAGCGAGAATTTCTGTTAAAAAAATAATTCTTATACCTTTTAAAATAGCTTTACGGGGTTTGAGAGACTCTGTTGTCTTATTCCGTATGATTTTTTCTTTACTTGGTGGTCATTCAAAAAGCGAGGATTTCTGTTAAATAAATAATTATTGTACCTTTTAAAATATCTTTACGGGGTTTGAGAGACTCTGTTGTTTTATTCTGTGTGATTTTTTCTTTACTTGATGGTAATTCAAAAAGCGAGGATTTTTGTTAAATAAATAATTATTATACCTTTTAAAATAGCTTTACGGGGTTTGAGAGACTCTGTTGTTTTATTCTGTTTGATTTTTTCTTTACTTGGTGGTCATTCAAAAAGCGAGGATTTTTGTTAAATAAATAATTCTTATACCTTTTAAAATAGTTTTTCGGGGGTTTGAGAGACTCTGTTGTTTTATTCTGTGTGTTTTTTTCTTTACTTGGTGGCCATTCAAAAAGCGAGGATTTCTATTAAATAAATAATTCTTATACCTTTTAAAATAGCTTTACGGGGTTTGAGAGACTCTGTTGTTTTATTCTGTGTGATTTTTCTTTACTTTATGGTCATTCAAAAAGCGAGGATTTTTGTTAAATAAATAATTCTTGTACCTTTTAAAATAGCTTTACGGGGTTTGAGAGACTGTTGTTTTATTCTGTGTGATTTTTTCTTTACTTGATGGTCATTCAAAAAGCGAGGATTTCTGTTAAATAGATAATTCTTATACCTTTTAAAATAGCTTTACGGGGTTTGAGAGACTCTGTTGTTTTATTCTGTGTGATTTTTTTTTTACTTGGTGGTCATTCAAAAAAGCGAGGATTTCTGTTAAATAAATAATTCTTATACCTTTTAAAATAGCTTTACGGGGTTTGAGAGACTCTGTTGTTTTATTCTGTGTGATTTTTTATTTACTTGATGGTCATTCAAAAAGCGATGATTTTTGTTAAATAAATAATTCTTATACCTTTTAAAATAGCTTTACGGGGTTTGAGAGACTCTGTTGTTTTATTATCTGTAATTTTTTCTTTACTGGATTGTCATTAAAAAAGAGATTATTTCTTTTATATTAAATCTTGTAGTAGCTTTTTAAATAGCTTTACGGGTTTTGAGAGACTATGTTATTTAATTCTGTTTGATTTTTTCTTTACTTGATGACCAGTCAAAAAGAGAGGATTTTTGTTAAATAAATAATTTTTATACCTTTTAAAATAGCTATACGGGGTTTGAGAGACTCTGTTGTTTTATTCTGTGGGATTTTTTCTTTACTTGGTGGTCATTCAAAAAAGCGAGAATTTCTGTTAAAAAAATAATTCTTATACCTTTTAAAATAGCTTTACGGGGTTTGAGAGACTCTGTTGTTTTATTCTGTGGGATTTTTTCTTTACTTGGTGGTCATTCAAAAAGCGAGTATTTTTGTTAAATAAATAATTCTTGTACCTTTTAAAATAGCTTTACGGGGTTTGAGAGACTCTGTTGTCTTATTCTTTGTGTTATTTTCTTTAATTGGTGGTCATTCAAAAAGCGAGGATTTCTCTTAAATAAATGATTCTTGTTACTTTTAAAATATCTTTAGGTGGGTTTTAGAGACTCTGTTGTTTGATTGTGTGTTTTTTTTTCTTTAATTGATGGTAATTCAAACAGAAAGGATTTCGGTTAAAAAAAAATTTAATGTACATTATAAAATAGATGTTAAGTGCTTGAGAGACTGCTGTTTTATTATGTGTGATTGTGATTTTTTCTTTACTTGATGGCAATTAAAAAAGCAAGGATTTTTTCTAAATAGATATAACTTGTACATTTTAAAATATCTATAGGGGGTTTGAGAGACTCTGTTGTCTTATTCTTTGTTTTTTCTTTACTTGGTGGTCATTCAAAAAGCGAGGATTTTTGTTAAATAAATAATTCTTATACCTTTTAAAATAGCTTTACGGGGTTTGAGAGACTCTGTTGTCTTATTCTGTGTGTTTTTTCTTTACTTGGTGGTCATTCAAAAAGCGAGGATTTTTGTTAAATAAATAATTCTTGTACCTTTTAAAATAGCTTTACGGGGTTTGAGAGACTCTGTCATTTTATTCTGTGTGATTTTTTCTTTACTTGGTGGCCATTCAAAAAGCGAAGATTTCTGTTAAATAAATAATTCTTATACCTTTTAAAATAGCTTTACGGGGCTTGAGAGACTCTATTGTCTTATAACGTGTGATTTTTTCTGTACTTGGTGGTCATTCAAAAAGCGAGGATTTCTGTTAAATAAATAATTCTTGTGCCTTTTAAAATAGCTTTACGGGGTTTGAGAGACTCTGTTGTTTTATTCTGTGTGATTTTTTCTTTACTTGATGGTAATTCAAAAAGCGAGGATTTGTGTTAAA
This sequence comes from Artemia sp. Qi Xiang Cuo, assembly GCF_049724085.1. Lineage (NCBI taxonomy): Eukaryota > Metazoa > Arthropoda > Branchiopoda > Anostraca > Artemiidae > Artemia > Artemia sp. Qi Xiang Cuo. Next base: position 33,898,611 of record NC_142797.1, read on the forward strand.
TAAAAAATTCTAATACCTTTTAAAATATCTTTACGGGGTTTGAGAGACTCTGTTGTTTTATTCTGTGTGATTTTTTCTTTACTTGGTGGTCATTCAAAAAGCGAGGATTTTTGTTAAATAAATAATTCTTATACCTTTTAAAATAGTTTTACGGGGGTTTGAGAGACTCTGTTGTTTTATTCTGTGTGTTTTTTTCTTTACTTGTTGGTCATTCAAAAAGCGAGGATTTATCTTAAATAAATAATTCTTATACATTTTAAAAGAGATTTACGGGGTTCTAGTGACTCTGTTGTTTTATTCTGTCGGATTTTTCTTTACTTGGTTATTATTAAAAAAGGGATGATTTTTGTTAAATAAATAATTAATATAAATTTTAAAATAACATTAAGTGGTTTGAGAGACTGTTGTTTTGTTCTGTGTGATTTTTCTTTACTTGGTGCTCATTCAAAAAGCGAGGATTTTTGTTAAATAAATAATTCTTGTACCTTTTAAAATAGCTTTACGGGGTTTGAGAGACTCTGTTGTTTTATTCTGTGTGATTTTTTTTTTACTTGGTGCTCATTCAAAAAAGCGAGGATTTATGTTAAATAATTATTTCTTGTACCTTTTAAAATAGCTTTACGGGGTTCGAGAGACTTTGTAGTTTTATTCTGTGTGATTTTTTTTACTTGATGCTCATTCAAAAAGCAAGGTTTTTTGTTAAATAAATAATTCTTATACCTTTTAAAATAACTTTAAGGGGGTTGAGAGACTCTGTTGTTTTATTCTGGGTGATGTTTTCTTTACTTGATGGTCATTCAAAAAGCGTTGATTTTTGTTAAAGAAATAATTCTTAGATATTTTTTAAGATCTGGACAGGTACCGAAAGACTCGTAAGTTTTAATCCGTCCTATTTTTTCTTTACTTGATTGTCGGTCAAAATGCGAGGATTTTTGTTAAATCAATGATACGTAAACATATCATTAAAGCATAACGTTGTTCAATTGCAGTTGCATTTTTATTACTTGGGCGTTTATATTATAGTGTTGGTTATTCAAAAACAGAGGATTTTTGTTAAATAAATAATTCTGATACCTTTTAAAATAGCTTTGCGGGGTTTGAGAAACTCTGTTGTTTTGTTCTGTGTGATTTTTTCTTTACTTGATGGTCATTCAAAAAGCGAGGATTTTTGTTAAATAAATAATTCTTATACCTTTTAAAATAGCTTTACGGGGTTTGAGAGACTCTGTTGTATTATTCCGTGTGATTTTTTGTTTAGTTGATGGTCATTCAAAAAGCGAGGATTTATGTTAAATAAATAATTCTTGTACCTTTTAAAATAGCTTTAGGGGGTTTGAGAGACTCTGCTGTTTTATTCTGTGTGATTTTATTTTTATTTGATGGTCATTCAAAAAGCTAGTATTTTTGTTAAATAAATAATTCATATACCTTTTAAATAGCTTTACGGGGTTTGAGAGACTCTGTTGTTTTATTCTGTGTGATTTTATCTTTACTTGATGGTCATTCAAAAAGCAAGGATTTTTGTTAAATAAATAATTCATATACCTTTTAAAATAGCTTTACGGGGCTTAAGAGACTCTGTTGTTTTATTCTGTGTGATTTTTTCTTTACTTGATGGTCATTCAAAAAGCGAGGATTTTTGTTAAATAAATAATTCTTATACCTTTTAAAATAGCTTTACGGGGTTTAAGAGACTCTGTTGTTTTATTCTGTCTGATTTTTTCTTTACTTGATGGTCATTCAAAAAGCAAGGATTTTTGTTAAATAAATAATTCTTATACCTTTTAAAATAGCTTTACGGGGTTTGAGAGACTCTGTTGTTTTATTCTGTGTGATTTTTTTTTACTTGGTGGTCATTCAAAAAGCGAGGATTTCTGTTAAATAAATAGTAAGTGAGTAAGTAAGTAACAAACTCTTTCTTGAATTCACCTCTTGGATACACAATACAGAAATTTATTTCAGGAAATTATGAAAAAAAAATTTAGACGGGGTTACGTGCGCGTACGTAACCCCGAAGAGGTGAATTCAAAAAAGAGTTTGTTACCTACTTACTCACTTACTATTTATTTAACAGAAATCCTCGCTTTTTGAATGAGCACCAAGTAAAAAAAATCACACAGAATAAAACAACAGTCTCTCAAACCCCGTAAAGCTATTTTAAAAGGTACAAGAATTATTTATTTAACAAGAATCCTCGCTTTTTGAATGACCATCAAGTAACAAAAAAAATCACATAGAATAAAACAACAGTCTCTCAAACCCCCCAAAGCTATTTTAAAAGGTATAAGAATTATTTATTTAACAAAAATCCTCGCTTTTTGAATGATCATCAAGTAAAGATAAAATCACACAGAATAAAACAACAGTCTCTCAAACCCCGTAAAGCTATTTTAAAAGGTATAAGAATTATTTATTTAACAAAAATCCTCGCTTTTTGAATGACCATCAAGTAAAGAAAACATCACACAGAATAAAAAAACAGAGTCTCTCAAACCCCGTAAAGCTATTTTAAAAGGTATAAGAATTATTTATTTAACAAAAGTCCTCGCTTTTTGAATGACCATCAAGTAAAGAAAAAATCACACAGAATAAAACAACAGAGTCGCTCAAACCCCGTAAAGCTATTTTAAAATGTATAAGAATTATTTATTTAACAAAAATCCTCGCTTTTTGAATGACCATCAAGTAAAGAAAAAATCACACAGAATAAAACAACAGAGTCTCTCAAACCCCGTAAAGCTATTTTAAAAGGTATAAGAATTATTTATTTAACAGAACTCCTCTCTTTTTGAATGACCAGCAAGTAAAGAAAAAATCAAACATACTAAAACAACATAGTCTCTCAAACCCCGTAAATCTATTTTAAAATGTATAATAATTATTTATTTAAAAAAAATACTAGATTTTTGAATGACCAACAAGTTAAGAAAAATTCAAACAGAATAAGACAACAGAGTCTCTCAAACCCCGTAAAGCTATTTTAAAAGGTAAAAGCATTATTTATTTAACAGAACTACTTGATTTTTGAATGACCAACAATTAAATAAAAAATAACACTTAATAAGACAACCGAGTCTCTCAAAACCCTTAAAGCTATTTTAAAAGGTATGAGAATTATTTGTTTAACAGAAATCCTCGCTTGTTTGAATGACCAACAAGTAAAGAAAAAATAACAAAGAATAAAACAACAGAGTCTCTCAAACCCCGTAAAGATATTTTAGAAGGTATAAGAATTATTTAATTAACAGAAAACATCACTTTTTGACTGACCATCAAGTAAAGAAAAAATCACACAGAATAAAACAACAGTCTCTCAAACCCCGTAAATATATTTTATAAGTTATTATAATTATTTTTTTAACAAAAATCCTCGCTTTTTGAATGACCAACAAGTAAACAAAAAATCAGATAGAATAAAACAACAGATTCTCTCAAACCCCGTAAAGCTATTTTAAAATGTATAAGAATTATTTATTTAGCAGAAATCCTCGCTTTTTCAATGACCATCAAGTAAAGAACAAAACACACAGAATAAAACAACAGAGTCTCTCAAACCCCCGTAAAGCTATTTTAAAAGGTATAAGAATTATTTATTTAACAAAAATCCTCGCTTTTTGAATGACCACCAAGTAAAGAAAAAATCACACAGAATAAAACAACAGTCTCTCAAACCCTGTAAAGCTATTTTAAAAGGTATAAGAATTATTTATTTAACAAAATCCTCGCTTTTTGAATGAACACCCAGTAAAGAAATAAATCACACAGAATAAAACAACAGTCTCTCAAACCCCGTAAAGCTATTTTAAAAGGTATAAGAATTATCTATTTAACAAAAATCCTCGCTTTTTGAATGACCACCAAGTAAAGAAAAAATCACACAGAATAAAACAACAGTCTCTCAAACTCCATAAAGCTATTTTAAAATGTACAAGAAATATTTATTTAACAGAAATCCTCGAATTTTGAATGACCATAAATTAAAGATTAAAACAGACAGCATAAAAAAAGAGAGTATTTCAAAACCAATAAATCTATTATAAAATTGGAAATAATAAATTATTTAAAAGAAATCTTCTCTTTTTGATTATCCACCAAGTGAAAAAAATCACAAAGTAAAAGACAACAGAGTCTCTGAAACCCCGTAAAGCAATTTTAAAAGTTACAAGAAACATTACTTTAAAAAAAATAGTCGCTTTTTGAATGACCATCAACTAAAGAAAAAATCACACAGAATAAAACAACAGTCTCTCAAACCCCGTAAAGATAATTTAAAAGTTATAAGAATTATTTATTTAACATATATCCTCGCTTTTTGAATGGTCAGCAATTAAATACAAAATCACATTGACTAAGACAACAGAGTATCTCATTCCCCGTAAAGTTCTAATAAATTGTACATCAATTATTAATTTAAAAAAAATCCTTGCTTTTTGAATGACCATCAGGAAAAGAAAAAAACACACATAATAAAAAAACAGTCTCTCAAACCCCGTAAAGCTATTTTAAAATGTATAAGAATTATTTATTTAACAGAAAACCTCGCTTTTTGAATGGCCACCAAGTAAAGAAAAAATCACACAGAATAAAACAACAGAGTCCCTCAAACCCCGTAAAGCTATTTTAAAATGTATAAGAATTATTTATTTAACAAAAATCCTCGCTTTTTGAATGACCATCAAGTAAATAGAAAATCACACAGAATAAAACAACAGTCTCTCAAACCCCGTAAAGCTATTTTAAAAGGTATAAGAATTATTTATTTAACAAAAATCCTCGCTTTTTGAATGACCATCAAGTAAAGAAAAAATCACACAGAATAAAAAAACAGTCTCAAACCCCGTAAAGCTATTTTTAAATTTATAAGAATTATTTTTTTAACAAAAATCCTTGCTTTTTGACTAACCACTAATTAAATATAAAATCAGACAGAATAAAACTACAGAGTCTCTCGGAGCACTTAAAGCTCTTTTATTTGGTATATGAATTTTTTCTTTAACAGCAATCCTTGCTTTTTGAATGAGCATCAAGTAAACAAAAAATAACACGGAATAAAAAAACAGAGTATCTCAAAACCCGTAAAGCTATTTTAAAACGTAAAAGAATTATTTATTTAACAGAACTCCTCGCTTTTTTAATGACCAGCAAGTAAAAAAAAAATCAAACAGAATAAAACAACAGAGTCTCTCAAACCCCGTAAAGCTATTTTAAAATGTAAAATAAATATTTATTTAACAGAAATACTCGCTTTTTGAATGGGCAACAAGTAAAGAAGAAATCACACAGAATAAGACAACAGTCTCTCAAACCCTGTAAAGCTATTTTAAAAGGTACAAGAATTATTTATTTAACAGAAATCCCCGCTTTTTGAATGACCACCAAGTGAAGAAAAAAACACACAGAATAAAACAACAGAGTCTCTCAAACCCCGTAAAGCTATTTTAAAAGGTATAATAATTATTTATTTAACAACAATCCTCGCTTTTTGAATGACCACCAAGTAAAGAAAAAATAACACAGAATAAAACAACAGAGTCTCTCAAACCCCGTAAAGCTATTTTAAAAGGTATAAGAATTATTTATTTAACAAAACTCCTCGCTTTTTGAATGACCATCAAGTAAAGAAAAAATCAAACAGAATAAAACAACAGAGTCTCTCAAACCCCGTAAAGCTATTTTAAAATGTATAATAATTATTTATTTAACAAAAATCCTCGTTTTTTGAATGACCATCAAGTAAAGAAAAAATCACACAGAATAAAACAAGAGAGTCTCTAAAACCCCGTAAAACTATTTAGAAGGTAAAAGAATTAATTATTTAACATAAATCCTCGCTTTTTGAATGACCATCAAGTAAAGACAAAATCACACGGAATAAGACAACAGAGACTCTCAAACCCCGTAAAGCTATTTTAAAAGGTATAACAATTATTTATTTAACAAAAATCCTCGCTTTTTGAATGACCACCAAGTAAAGAAAAAATCACACAGAATAAAACAACAGAGTCTCTCAAACCCCGTAAAGCTATTTTAAAATGTATAAGGATTATCTATTTAACATAAATCCATTCTTTTTGAATGGCCATCAAGTAAATAAAAAATCACACATAATAAAACAACAGAGTCTCTCTAACCCCGTAAAGATATTTTAAAAGGTATAAGAATTATTTATTTAACAAAAATCATCGCTTTTTGATTGACCATCAAGTAAAGAAAAATCACACAGAATAAAACAACAGAGTCTCTCAAACCCCGTAAAGCTATTTTAAAAGGTATAAGAATTATTTATTTAACAGAAATCCTCGCTTTTTCAATGACCACCAAGTAAAGAAAAAAACACACATAATAAAACAGCAGACTATCTCAAACCCCCGTAAAGCTATTTTAAAAGGTATAATAATTATTTATTTAAAAAAAATCCTCGATTTTTGAATGACCACCAAGTAAAGAAAAAATCACACAGAATAAAACAACAGTCTCTCAAACCCCGTAAAGATATTTTAAAAGTTAAAAGAATTATTTATTTAACAAAATCCTCGCTTTTTGAATGACCACCAAGTAAAGAAAAAATCACACAGAATAAAACAACAGTCTCTCAAACCCCGTAAAGCTATTTTAAAATGTATAAGAATTATTTATTTAACAGAAATCCTCGCTTTTTGAATGGCCACCAAGTAAAGAAAAAATCACACAGAATAAAACAACAGAGTCTCTCAAACTCCGTAAATCTTTTTTAATATTTATAAGGTTTTAGTTACTAAAAAATCTCCCCTCTTTTTGAGTGGGCACAAAGTAAAGAAAATATCAAACAGTATAAACCAACAGAGTATCTTAAGCAACTTACAGATCTTATCAAAGGTCTATGACCGATTTATTTATCCATTTTACTCTCTATTTGAATGACAACCAAGTAAAGAATAAATCACACAGAATAAAAAAACAAAGTCTCTTAAACCCCCTAAAGATATTTTAAAAGGTACAAGAATTAATTATTTAAGAAAAATCGTCGCTTTTTGAATGACCATCAAGTAAACACAAAATCACAAAGAATAAAACAACAGTCTCTCAAACCCCGTAAAGCTATTTTAAAAGGTATAATAATTAATTATTTAACAAAAATCCTCGCTTTTTGAATGACCACCAGGTAAAGAAAAAATCACACTGAATAAGACAACAGAGACTCTCAAACCCCGTAAAGCTATTTAAAATGGTATAACGATTATTTATTTAACAGAAATCCTCGCTTTTTGAATGACCACCAAGTAAAGAAAAAATCACACAGAATAAAACAACAGACTCTCAAACCCCGTAAAGCTATTTTAAAAGGTATAAGAATTATTTATTTAACAGAAATCCTCGCTTTTTGAATGACCGCCAAGTAAAGAAAAAATCACACAGAATAAAACAACAGAGTCCCTCAAACCCCGTAAAGCTATTTTAAAAGGTACAAGAATTATTTATTTAACAGAAATCCTCGCTTTTTGAATGACCACCAAGTAAAGAAAAAATCACACGGAATAAGACAACAGAGACTCTAAAACCCCGTAAAGCTATTTTAAAAGGTACAAGAATTATTTATTTAACAAAAATCCTCGCTTTTTGAATGACCATCAAGTAAAGAAAAAATCACAAAGAATAAAACAACAGAGTCTCTCAAACCCCGTAAAGCTATTTTAAAAGGTATAAGAATTATTTATTTAAAAAAAATCCTCGCTTTTTGAATGACCATCAACTAAAGAAAAAATCACACAGAATAAAACAACAGAGTCTCTCAAACCCCGTAAAGCTATATTAAAAGGTATAAGAATTATTTATTTAACAAAAATCCTCGCTTTTTGAATGACCATCAAGTATAGAAAAAATCACACAGAATAAAACAACAGTGTCTCTCAAACCCCGTAAAGCTATTTTAAAAGGTACAAGAATTATTTATTTAACAGAGATCCTCGCTTTTTGAATGACCACCAAGTAAAGGAAAAATTACACGGAATAAGACAACAGAGTCTCTCAAACCCCGTAAAGCTATTTTAAAAGGTATAAGAATTATTTATTTAACAGAAATTCTCGCTTTTTTGAATGACCACCAAGTAAAGAAAAAATCACACAGAATAAAACAACAGAGAATTATTTAAGAATCTTATATTTTTGAGAAATATAAGAATTATTTATTTAAAAAAATCCTCGCTTTTTGAATGACCATCAAGTAAAGAAAAAATCACACAGAATAAAACAAGTCTCTCAAACCCCGTAAAGCTATTTTAAAAGGTACAAGAATTATTTATTTAACAGAGATCCTCGCTTTTTGAATGACCACCAAGTAAAGAAAAAATCACACAGAATAAAACAACAGTCTCTCAAACCTCGTAAAGCTATTTTAAAAGGTACAAGAATTATTTATTTAACAAAAATCCTCGCTTTTTGAATGACCACCAAGTAAAGAAAAAACACAGAGAATAAAACAACAGAGTCTCTCAAACCCCGTAAAGCTATTTTAAAAGGTATAAGAATTATTTATTTAACAAAAATCCTCGCTTTTTGAATGACCACCAAGTAAAGAAAAAACACACAGAATAAAACAACAGTCGCTCAAACCCCCGTAAAGCTATTTTAAAAGGTATAAGAATTATTTATTTAACAGAAATCCTCGCTTTTTGAGTGACCATCAAGTAAAGAAAAAATCACACAGAATAAAACAACAGAGTCTCTCAAACCTCGTAAAGATATTTTAAAAGGTACATGAATTATTTATTTAACGAAAATCCTCACTTTTTGAATGGCCACCAAGTAAGGAAAAAACATACAGAATAAGACAACAGAGTCTCTCAAGCCCCGTAAAGCTATTTTAAAAGGTATAAGAATTATTTATTTAACACAAATCTTCGCTTTTTGAATGACCACCAAGTAAAGAAAAAAACACACAGAATAAAACAACAGTCTCTCAAACCCCCGTAAAGCTATTTTAAAAGGTAAAAGAATTATTTATTTAACAAAAATCCTCGCTTTTTGAATGACCACCAAGTAAAGAAAAAAAGACACACAGAATAAAACAACAGAGTCTCTCAAACCCCTGTAAAGCTATTTTAAAAGGTATAAGAATTATTTATTTAACAGAAATCCTCGCTTTTTGAATGACCTTCAAGTAAAGAAAAAACACACGGAATAAAACAACAGAGTCGCTCAAACCCCGTAAAGCTATTTTAAAAGGTATAAGAATTATTTATTTAACAGAAATCCTCGCTTTTTGAATGACTACCAAGTAAAGAAAAAACACACAGAATAAAACAACAGAGTCTCTCAAACCCCCCTAAAGCTATTTTAAAAGGTATAAGAATTATTTATTTAACAAAAATCTTCGCTTTTTAAATGACCACCAAGTAAATAAAAAATCACACAGAATAAAACAACAGAGTCTCTCAAACCCCAACCACACAGAATAAAACAACAGAGTCTCTCAAACCCCGTAAAGCTATTTTAAAAGGTATAAGAATTATTTATTTAACAGAAATCCTCGCTTTTTGAATAACCACCAAGTAAAGAAAAAATCACACAGAATAAAACAACAACAGAGTCTCTCAAACCCCGTAAAGCTATTTTAAAAGGTACAAGAATTATTTATTTAACAAAAATCCTCGCTTTTTGAATGACCATAAACTAAAGAAAAAATCACACAGAATAAAACAACAGAGTCTATCAAACCCCGTAAAGCTATTTTAAAAGGTATAAGAATTATTTATTTAACAAAAATCCTCGCTTTTTGAATGACCAACAAGTAAATAAAAAATAACACAGAATAAAACAACAGAGTCTCTCAAACCCCGTAAAGCTATTTTAAAAGGTATAAGATTTATTTATTTAACAAAAATCCTCGCTTTTTGAATGACCACCAAGTAAATAAAAAATCACAAAGAATAAAACAACAACATAGTCTATCAAACCCCGTAAAGCTATTTTAAAAGGTACAAGAATTATTTATTTAACAAAAATCCTCGCTTTTTGAATGACCACCAAGTAAAGAAAAAATCACACAGAATAAAACAACAACAGAGTCTCTCAAACCCCGTAAAGCTATTTTAAAAGGTAAAAGAATTATTTATTTAACAAAAATCCTCGCTTTTTGAATGACCATCAAGTAAAGAAAAAATCAAACAGAATAAAACAACAGAGTCTCTCAAACCCCGTAAAGCTATTTTAAAAGGTATAAGAATCATTTATTTAACAAAAATTCTCGCTTTTTGAATGAGCATCAAGTAAAGAAAAAATCACACAGAATAAAACAACAGACTCTCTCAAACCCCGTAAAGCTATTTTAAAAGGTATAAGAATTATTCATTTAACGAAAATCCTCGCTTTTTAAATGACCATCAAGTAAAGAAAAAATCAAACAGAATAAAACAACAGAGTCTCTCAAACCCCGTAAAGCTATTTTAAAAGGTATAAGAATTATTTATTTAACAAAAATCCTCGCTTTTTGAATGACCATCAAGTGAAGAAAAAATCCCACAGAATAAAACAACAGTCTCTCAAACCCCCTAAAGATATTTTAAAAGGTACAAGAATTATTTATTTAATAGAAATCCTCGGTTTTTGAATTACCATCAAGTAAAGAAAAAATCAAACTGAATAAGAAAACCGAGTCTCTCAAACCCCGTAAAGCTATTGTAAATGATATAAGAATTATTTATTTAACAGAAATCCTCGCTTTTTGAATGACCACCAAGTAAAGAAAAAAACACACAGAATAAAACAACAGTCTCTCAAACCCCGTAAAGCTATTTTAAAAGGTATAAGAATTATTTATTTAACACAAATCCTCGCTTTTTTAATTACCAACAAGTAAATAAAAAATCACACAGAATAACACAACAGAGTCTCTCAAACCCCGTAAAGCTATTTTAAAAGGTATAAGAATTATTTATTTAACAGAAATCCTCGCTTTTTGAATGACCACCAAGTAAAGGAAAAAACATACAGAATAAAACAACAGAGTCTCTCAAAGCCCCGTAAAGCTATTTTAAAAGGTATAAGAATTATTTATTTAACAAAAATCCTCGCTTTTTGAATAGCCACCAAGTAAAGAAAAAATCACACAGTATAAATCAACAGAGTCTCTCAAACCCTGTAAAGCTATTTTAAAAGGTATAAGGATAATTTATTTAACAAAAATGATAGCTTTTTGAATTACCACCAAGTAAATAAAAAATCACACAGAATAAAACAACAGAGTCTCTCAAACCACGTAAATCTTTTTTAAAAGGTATAAGAATTATTTATTTAACATAAATCTTCACTTTTTGAATGACCACCGAGTAAAGAAAAAATCACTCAGAATAAAACAACAGAGTCTCTCAAACCCCGTAAAGATAATTTAAAATGTAAAAGAATTATTTATTTAACAAAAATACTCGCTTTTTGAATGACCAACAAGTAATGAAAAAATCACACAGAATAAAACAACAGAGTTTCTCAAACCCCGTAAAGCTATTTTAAAAGGTATAAGAATAATTTATTTAACAAAAATCTTCGCTTTTTGAATGAAAACCAAGTAAAGAAAAAATCACACAGAATAAAACAACAAAGTCTCTCAAACCCCGTAAATCTATTTTAAAAGGTACAAGAATTAATTATTTAAAAAAAATCCTCGCTTTTTGAATGAACAACAATTAAAGAAAAAATCACACGGAATTAAACAACAGAGTTTTTCAAAACCCTTAAATTTATTTTAAAAGGTACAAGTATTATTAATTTAACAAATATCCTCGCTTTTTGAATGATAACCAAGTAAAGAAAAAATCACACTGAATAAGACAACAGAGTCTCTCATACCCCGTAAAGTTATTTTAAAAGGTATAAGAATTATTTATTTAAAAAAAATCCTAACTTTTTGAATGGCCACCGAGGAAAGAAAAAATAAATGAGAACAAAAGAACCGAGACTCTCAAACTCCGTAAAGCTATTTTAAAGGGTATAAGAATTATTTATTTAACAGAAATCCTCGATTTTTGAATGCCCACCAAGAAAAGAAAAAATCATAAAGAATAAAACAACCGAGTCTCTCAAACCCCGTGAAGCTATTTTAAAAGGTATGAGAATTATTTATTTAACAGAAATCCTCGCTTTTTAATGACCCTCAAGTAAAGAAAAAATCACACGGAATAAGACAGCAGAGTCTATCAAACCCCGTAAAGCTATTTTAAAAGGTAAAAGAATTATTTATTTAACAAAAATCCTCACTTTTTGAATGACCATCAAGTAAAGAAAATCACACAGAATAAAACAACAGTCTCTCAAACCCCTTAAAGCTATTTTAAAAGGTATAAGAATTATTTATTTAACAAAAATCCTCGCTTTTTGAATAAACACCAAGTAAAGAAAAAATCACACAGAATAAAACAACAGAGTCTCTCAAAGCTATTTTAAAAGTTATAATAATTATTTATTTAACAAAAATCCTCGCTTTTTGAATGACCATCAAGTAAAGAAAAATCACACAGAATAAAACAACAGTCTCTCAAACCACGTAAAGCTATTTTAAAAGGTACAAGAATTATTTATTTAACAGAGATCCTCGCTTTTTGAATGACCACCAAGTAAAGAAAAAATCCCACGGAATAAGACAACAGAGTCTCTCAAACCCCGTAAAGCTATTTTAAAAGGTATAAGAATTATTTATTTAACAGAAATCCTCGCTTTTTTGAATGACCACCAAGTAAAGAAAAAATCACACAGAATAAAACAACAGAGTCTCTCAAACCCCGTAAAGCTATTTTAAAAGGTATAAGAATTATTTATTTAACACAAATCCTCGCTTTTTGAATGACCACCAAGTAAAGAAAAAACACACAGAATAAGACAACAGAGTCTCTCAAACCCCGTAAAGCTATTTTAAAAGGTATAAGAATTATTTATTTAACAAAAATCCTCGCTTTTTGAATGACCACCAAGTAAAGAAAAAAACACACAGAATAAAACAACAGTCTCTCAAACCCCCGTAAAGCTATTTTAAAAGGTAAAAGAATTATTTATTTAACAAAAATCCTCGCTTTTTGAATGACCACCAAGTAAAGAAAAAACACACAGAATAAAACAACAGAGTCTCTCAAACCCCCGGAAAGCTATTTTAAAAGGAATAAGAATTATTTAACAGAAATCCTCGCTTTTTGAATGACCACCAAGTAAAGAAAAAACACACAGAATAAAACAACAGAGTCACTCAAACCCCGTAAAGCTATTTTAAAAGGTATAAGAATTATTTATTTAACAGAAATCCTCGCTTTTTGAATGACCACAAAGTAAAGAAAAAACACACAAAATAAAACAACAGAGTCTCTCAAACCCCCCTAAAGCTATTTTAAAAGGTATAAGAATTATTTATTTAACAAAAATCCTCGCTTTTTGAATGACCACCAAGTAAAGAAAAAATCACACAGAATAAAACAACAGTCTCTCAAACCCCCGTAAAGCTATTTTAAAAGGTATAAGAATTATTTATTTAACAAAAATCCTCGCTTTTTGAATAACCACCAAGTAAAGAAAAAATCACACAGAATAAAACAACAACAGAGTCTCTCAAACCCCGTAAAGTTATTTTAACAGGTACAAGAATTATTTATTTAACAAAAATCCTCGCTTTTTGAATGACCATCAAGTAAAGAAAAAATCACACAGAATAAAACAACAGAGTCTCTCAAACCCCCGTAAAGATATTTTAAAAGGTATAATAATTATTTATTTAACAAAAATCATCGCTTTTGAAGGACAACCAAGTAAAGAAAAAATCACACAGTATAAAACACCAGAATCTCTCAAACCCCGTAAAGCTATTTTAAAAGGTATAAGGATTATTTATTTAACAAAAATCGTCGCTTTTTGAATGACAAGCAAGTAAAGAAAAAATCACACAGAATAAAACAACAGAGTCTCTCAAACCCCGTACAGCTATTTTAAAAGGTATAAGAATTATTTATTTAACAAAAATCTTCGCTTTTTGAATGACCACCAAGTAAAAAAAATCACACAGAATAAAACAACAGAGTCTCTCAAACTCCTTAAAGCTATTTTAAAAGGTACAAGAATTATTTATTTAACAAAAATCCTCGCTTTTTGAATGACCACCAAGTAAAGAAAAAATCACAGAGAATAAAACAACAGAGTCTTTCAAACCCCGTAAAGCTTTTTTAAAATGTATAAGAATTATTTATTTAACAAAAATCCTCGCTTTTTGAATGACCACCAAGTAAAAAAAATCACACACAATAAAACAACAGAGTCTCTCAAACCCCTTAAAGCTATTTTAAAAGGTATAAGAAATATTTCTTTAACAGAAATACTCGCTTTTTGAATGACTTACTTGACTTGACTTAAGGCTCCTGCCGAGGGTTCGGCGTAGAGAACGATGAGACTAGGCGCCTCCAGGTTGACCTATCGCTTGCCAGGATCGCAGCTTCTTCCACCGGGATGTGGGCTTGGGTGAGGAATTCATCGGCTTTGTCTTTCCACCTAGTGTGTGGGCGTCCTCTGTGTCGTTTCTATCCGTGTAGGGTGGGATCGAAGTCAAATGCGAACCGTGCTGGGGAGTCGCGTGGTATGCAAAGGAGGTGGCCGTACCACCGAACACTACTCTGGGCGAGCTTCGTCGAGAAAGGAGTTTGAGCCGTACATGATAAGAGAGTATGGTTGCTAACGAGGTCAGTCCAGTGAAGTCTTTCGATTCTTCGGAGATTTTTCGTCTGAGCGATATCGACGGCACTGAGGAGAGATTTGGCAGCTGGTCACGTCTCCGCTCCATACAGCAGGATGGTGCTGACTGACGCATTGTAGATGCGCATTTTGGTAAATCGGCTTATGTTTGGCTTTCGCCAGATGCTGTTAAGCCTCCCAACAAGTGCTGAAGCCTTGGCAGTTCGAGATGTAAGCTCTTTTGTGATCAAGCCATCATTCGACAGAATAGATCCCAGGTAAGTGAAGTCTTCAACCACATCTACTCGGTTGCTCCCGACGTTGACTTCCTTTACAGTAGAACGGGACGTGGGGGGCTCAAGGAGCATAACTTTGGTTTTCTGCCAGTTGATCTTCAGTCCAACTTTCGAGGCTTCTTCTGAATGCACCTGGAGAGCTTTGGTTATCTTATCGACGGTGCTCGCAACTAGCGCTATGTCGTCGGCGAAGTCAGCATCAGAGAGTGCCCGGTCTCCGAACTGAAGACCGAATTGAAGGCGATTCATCGTGCTGGCCATAACATTGTCTATGGCGCAGTTGAAAAGCTTAGGAGCGGTGGCACAACCTTGCCGGACGCCAGTCTTCACCGGGAATGTGGGACTGCGTCTTCCATTGACCTGCACGCAGCTTTCCGTATCCTCATACAGCTTTTCAAAGAGTGAGCAATATTTCTTGGGTAGACCCGTAGTTCTTAGTATCAGCCAAAGTGGACGGCGATCAACAGAATCAAAGGCAGCCATAAAGTCCACGAACGCGATGTACGCTTTTTGGTGGAACCCCCGCGTCTCCTCTATCAACTGGCGCATAGTAAAAATTTGCTCCGTCGTCGACCTGACGGGCTTGAATTCGGCTTGCTGGACTCTTCTCTTTCTACGCAAAAAGGTGGAACACCTATCCAGGAGTGATATAGTGAAAAGTTTACCGGGAACGGCGAGAAGCGTGATCCCATGATAGTTGGAACAGATTTGACGGCTACCCTTACTTTTCCAGAGCGGCAATATGATGCCAGCACGCCAGTCATTCGGTATGCTTTCCGTCGTCCATACAGCTGAGAAGATTATCTGGAGCCACAGAATCATCGCTGCACCCCCGTACTTGAGGAGTTCTGGAGAAATACCACAAACGCCGGGGGCTCGATTATTATTTAACCGTTTTACATCATTTTGGATCTCAAAGGTGGTAAACGGTTGCGATACGAGGTAGGAAGTAGCCTCGGGTGTGGTCATTGCTGCTTCAATCAGATCAGGGTCGGGATGAGCAACTGCCTCGGCATTCAGAAGAGTTGAGAAGTGACTGCTCCAGGCAGAGAGTTGGCCTGCATCGTCATCCGGCGTGCTTCCGTCAGCAGAAAAAACACGGCTCACGGTGGAAGTCTTCCCTTCCGTCAGCTCGCGGAGGTGTTTGTAGAGGGAGCAGGTGTCTCCTTTTCTCGAGGCATCTTCAAGATCGCTGGCTTTCTTGTCGACAAAGGTCTTCCTATCACTGTGCAGTAGGCTATTGCACAGACCATTGAGTCGTCTGTGCTCTGGCATATTCTTTGCTAAACGTGCCTTCCGGCACAGCTTGATTACCGACAGAGTCTCCTGGGATATCCAGGGTTTATTCTTATGTCTGCTGCGGCCAATGGTACTGCCAGCAGAATTGAGTGTATTATCTTTGAAAGACTTACAGGCTACTTCAGGGTCGTCCAGAACTTGGAGGCAGCTAAACCGGTTTAGAGATATCGAGAGCATACTTCTGTTGCATCTGAAATGTAGCCAGACTACTCAGATCGAGCTTGGGAGGCTGTCTTTCTTGTCCTTGTGCTCTCAGGCGTAGCCTGAGTGTGGCGACTACCAGCCTCTGGTCTCTGTTTCCAAGCTCGGCCAACCTGTACGTCCGGCAATTTGTTATTGACAAGCGCCAGCGACCCGAGATCATAACATAATCGATCATCTTCTTTGTCTGGCCGTCATTTCTATACTAAGTGTATTTGTGTATATCTAGTCTCTGAAAGAGCGTGTTTGAAATAACCAGATTATGCATATTGCAGAGCTGGAGGAGTCTTTGTCCGTTGTCATTCAGTGAATTTGGAGTCACAGGGCCGAGAACACTTCTCCACACACCCTCCCTGTCATTTACCGTCGCGTTAAGGTCTCCCAGAAGAGTGATGATGTCGTGGGGTGGGACTCTAGACAGGGTCGCTGAGAGCTCCGCATAGAAGTGATCCTTCACTTCTGCAGGACTAAGAGTGGTAGGAGCATATCATACAATAAGTTTCCACTGTTCATGCTTGTGCTGTAGCTGAGCCATCAGTATTGTCTTTGAAATATGTTTATAGGAGAGAAGACTTCTCTTTGCTCTAGCGTTCAGCACAAGGCCTACATCATTTGTCTTGCTTTTTGTGTCACCAGACCAGATCAGGTGATATCCTTCACCAATATCCTCAGACTCTCTTCCGACAAGGCGGGTTTCCGTTAGGCCAGCCACAGCTATATTGAAGCGTTTTAGCTCATAGGCAAGCATTGATTTAGCTCCAGGAAAGTTGAGTGTGAGTACGTTCCAGGTGGCGAGTCGTATTCCACCCTCGTCAATAAGGTTCATTCGATGGTCTGAAATCTGTCCAGGGACTTGCTGGGGTCGTGGAAGGTAAAAGAGGCCGAGGCAGAATCATTGTTTTTCGTTGTGGTAAAATTTTCGGGGGGAGGGGTGCAGACCCAACTGACCCTATGCCTGGGATCAAATTAGAGCTAGGACTTGCTAAGATACTGAGAGTCCCTGGGATGAGATCCACCCACCTCATAAGGTTGAGGCTGCCCATTAACATGGAGCGTTTAGTTAGGGAAAACCCCATATCCAGAGGCACGTGGTCAGCAGACATAGTCTGCCTCATTCCGGACTCTCATTCCGAATTCCTCATTCTCTCAAACCACGTAAAGCTATTTTAAAAGGTATAAGAATTATTTATTTAACAAAAATCCTCGCTTTTTGAATGACCACCAAGTAAAGAAAAAATCACACAGTATAAAACAACAGAGTCTCTCAAACCCCGTAAAGCTATTTTAAAAAGTATAAGAATTATTTATTTAACAAAAATCTTCGCTTTTTGAATGACCACCAAGTAAAGAAAAAATCACACAAAATAAAACAACAGTCTCTCAAATTCCATAAAGCTATTTTAAAAGGTACAAGAATTATTTATTTAACAGAAATCCTCGCTTTTTGAATGACCACCAAGTAAAGAAAAAACACACAGAATAAAACAACAGAGTCTCTCAAACCCCGTAAAGTTATTTTAAAAGGTTCAAGAATGATTTATCTAACAAAAATCCTCACTTTTTGAATGACCATCAAGTAAAGAAAATCACACAGAATAAAACAACAGTCTCTCAAACCCCGTAAAGCTATTTTAAAAGGTATAAGAATTATTTATTTAACATATATCCTCGCTTTTTGGATGATAATCAAGTAAAGAAAAAAACACACAGAATAATACAACAGAGTCTCTCAAACCCCGTAAAGTTATTTTAAAAGGTACAAGAATAATTTATTTAACAAAAATCCTCGCTTTTTGAATGGCCACCAAGTAAAGTAAAAATCACACACAATAAAATAACAGTCTCTCAAACGCCGTATAGCTATTTCAAAATGTACAAGAACTATTTATTTAACAAAATCCTCGCTTTTTGAATGGATGCCAAGTGAAGAAAAAATCACAAAGAATAAAACGACAGAGTCTCTCAAACCCCTTAAAGCTATTTTAAAAGGTATAAGAATTGTTTATTTAAAAGAAATCCTCGCTTTTTGAATGACCACCAAGTAAAGAAAAAATCACACGGAATAAGACAACAGAGTCTCTCAAACCCCGTAAAGCTATTTTAAAAGGTACAAGAATTATT
Organism: Artemia sp. Qi Xiang Cuo; assembly: GCF_049724085.1. NCBI lineage: Eukaryota > Metazoa > Arthropoda > Branchiopoda > Anostraca > Artemiidae > Artemia > Artemia sp. Qi Xiang Cuo. The sequence goes on from NC_142797.1 coordinate 33,917,201, forward strand.
TATTTAACAAAAATCCTCGCTTTTTGAATGACCATCAAGAAAAGAAAAGATCACACAGAATAAAACAACAGAGTCTCTCAAACCCCGTAAAGCTATTTTAAAAGGTAAAAGAATTATTTATTTAACATAAATCCTCGCTTTTTGAATGACGACCTAGTAAAGTAAAAATCACACAGAATAAAACAACAGAGTCTCTCAAACCTCGTAAAGCTATTTTAAAAGGTATAAGAATTATTTATTTAACAAAAATCCTCACTTTTTGAATGACCATCAAGTATAGAAAAAATCACACAGAATAAAACAACAGTGTCTCTCAAACCCCGTAAAGCTATTTTAAAAGGTACAAGAATTATTTATTTAACAGATATCCTCGCTTTTTGAATGACCACCAAGTAAAGAAAAAATCACACGGAATAATACAACAGAGTATCTCAAACCCCGTAAAGCTATTTTAAAAGGTATAAGAATTATTTATTAAACAGAAATTCTCGCTTTTTTGAATGACCACCAAGTAAAGAAAAAATCACACAGAATAAAACAACAGAGAATTATTTAAGAATCTTATATTTTTGAGAAATATAAGAATTATTTATTTAAAAAAAAATCCTCGCTTTTTGAATGACCATCAAGTAAAGAAAAAATCACACAGAATAAAACAAGTCTCTCAAACCCCGTAAAGCTATTTTAAAAGTTACAAGAATTATTTATTTAACAGAGATCCTCGCTTTTTGAATGACCACCAAGTAAAGAAAAAATCACACAGAATAAAACAACAGTCTCTCAAACCTCGTAAAGCTATTTTAAAAGGTACAAGAATTATTTATTTAACGAAAATCCTCGCTTTTTGAATGACCACCAAGTAAAGAAAAAACACACAGAATAAGACAACAGGGTCTCTCAAACCCCGCAAAGCTATTTTAAAAGGTATAAGAATTATTTATTTAACAAAAATCCTCGCTTTTTGAATGACCACCAAGTAAAGAAAAAAACACACAGAATAAAACAACAGTCTCTCAAACCCCCGTAAAGCTATTTTAAAAGGTATAAGAATTATTTATTTAACAGAAATCCTCGCTTTTTGAGTGACGACCAAGTAAAGAAAAAATCATACAGAATAAAACAACAGAGTCTCTCAAACCTCGTAAAGCTATTTTAAAAGGTACAAGAATTATTTATTTAACAAAAATCCTCGCTTTTTGAATGACCACCAAGTAAACAAAAAACACACAGAATAACACAACAGAGTCTCTCAAACCCCGTAAAGCAATTTTAAATTGTATAAGAATTATTTATTTAACAAAAATCCTCGCTTTTTTAATGGCCACCAAGTAAAGAAAAAATCAAACAGAATAAAACAACCGAGTCTCTCAAACCCCGTAAATCTATTTTAAAAGGTACAAGAATTATTTATTTAACAGAAATCATCGCTTTTTTGAGTGGCCCCCGAGTAAAGAAAAAAACACACAGAATAAGACAACAGAGTCTCTCAAACCCCGTAAAGCTATTTTAAAAGGTAAAAGAACTATTTATTTAACAGCAATCCTCTCTTTTTGAATGACCATCAAGTAAATAAAAAAGCACACAGAATAATAAAACAGAGTCTCTCAAACCCCTTAAAGCTAATTTAAAATGTAAAATAATTATTTACTTAAAAAAAAATCCTCGCTTTTTGAATGACAACCAAGTAAAGAAAAAATCACACAGAATAAAACAACAGAGTCTCTCAAACCCCGTAAAGCTATTTTAAAAGGTATAATAATTATTTATTTAACAAAAATCCTCGCTTTTTGAATGACCATCAAGTAAAGAAAAAATCACACAGAATAAAACAACAGAGTCTCTCAAACCCCGTAAAGCTATTTTAAAAGGTACAAGAATTATTTATTTAACAGAAATCCTCGCTTTTTGAATGACCACCAAGTAAAGAAAAAATCACACTGAATAATACAACAGATTATCTCAAACCCCGTAAAGCTATTTTAAAAGGTATAAGAATTATTTATTAAACATAAATCCTCGCTTTTTTGAATGGTCACCAAGTACAGAAAAAATCCAACGTAATAAGACTTCAGAGTCTCTCAGCCCACATATATCTATTTTAAAGTGTACAAGAATTAATAATTTAATAGACAAAGACGCTTTTTTAATGGTAGCCAATTCAAGAAAAAATAACTCAGAATGATACAACAGAGTCTCTCTAACCCCGTCAAGACATTTTATAATGTAAAAGAATTATTTATTTAACAAAAATCCTCGCTTTTTGAATGACCACCAATTAAAGAAAAAACAAACATAATAAAACAACAGAGTCTCTCAAACCCCGCAAAGCTATTTTAAAATGTATAATAATTATTTATTTAACAAAAATCCTATATTTTTTAATGACCAACAAGTAAATAAAAAACACACAGAATAAAACAACAGACTCTCAAAAACCCCTAAAGCGATTTTAAAAGGTATAAGAATTATTTATGTAACAGAAATCCTCGCTTTTTGAATGACAATCGAGTAAAGAAAAAACACACAGAATAAAACAACTGAGTCTCTCAAACCCCCGTAAAGCTATTTTAAAAGGTATAAGAATTATTTATTTAACATAAATCCTCGCTTTTTGAATGACCACCAAGTAAAGAAAAAACACACAGAATAAAACAACAGAGTCTCTCAAACCCCGTAAAGCGATTTTAAAAGGTATAAGAATTATTTATTTAACAGAAATCCTCGTTTTTTGAATGACCACCAAGTAAAGAAAAAACACACAGAATAAAACAACAGTCTCTCAAATCCCCGTAAATCTATTTTAAAAGGTATAATAATTATTTATTTAACAATAATCCTCGCTTTTTGAATGACCATCAAGTAAAGAAAAAATCACACAGAATAAAACAACAGTCTCTCAGACCCCCGTAAAGCTATTTTAAAAGGTGCAAGAATTATTTATGTAACAAAAATCATCGCTTTTTGAATGACCACCAAGTAAAGAAAAAATCACACAGAATAAAACAACAACAGAGTCTATCAAACCCCGTAAAGCTATTTTAAAAGGTATAAGAATTATTTATTTACCAAAAATCCTCGCTTTTTGAATGACCATCAAGTAAAGAAAAAATCACACATAATAAAACAACAGAGTCTCTCAAAACCCGTAAAGCTATTTTAAAAGTTATAATAATTATTTATTTAAAAAAAATCCTCGCTTTTTGAATGACCATCAAGTAAAGAAAAAATCACACAGAATAAAACAACAGTCTCTCAAACCCCGTAAAGCTATTTTAAACGGTACAAGAATTATTTATTTAACAAAAATCCTCGCTTTTTGAATGACCACCAAGTAAAGAAAAAATCACACAGAATAAAACAACAACAGAGTCTCTCAAACCCCGTAAAGTTATTTTAAAAGGTACAAGAATTATTTATTTAACAAAAATCCTCGCTTTTTGAATGACCATCAAGTAAACAAAAAATCACACAGAATAAAACAACAGAGTCTCTAAAACCCCGTAAAGCTATTTTAAAAGTTATAAGAATTATTTATTTAACAAAAATCCTCGCTTTTTGAATGACCACCAAGTAAAAAAAAATCACACAGAATAAAACAACAGAGTCTGTCAAACCCCGTAAAGCTATTTTAAAAGGTACAAGAATTATTTATTTAACAAAAATCCTCGCTTTTTGAATGACCACCAAGTAAATTTTGCGATCCAAAAATGGACTTAAGTTTCACATTTGAAAGCTACGATCGTAATGAATGATACGTGTTATCAAAAAAAATGTCAATTGCCACAAAAAAAAGGAGGGGGGGCCAAAAAGTTGGAGGGAGGGGGCGCCCTTCGAGTTTGGGGATAGGGGACCTATGGAGGGTTGAAGTCCCTGGTGGTTAGGGTCGTTGGTGCTTATGATCCATGATGGTTCATACTCATGTATACCTCACTACTTGATCTGTAAGGATTTCTATGGCTTGTTCTGAATTTCTTTATTAAAATTCTTTTCTTGCCATCTACATCTCTCTTAGTATCAACTTTTTAGTATACTATAACGTTGGACCCTATTTTAAACTAACAACACTGTTCAAACGCCATTGAGGTTACCTTAACTGCTAATCACTTTAACCCTTTTTCTCCATCGTCAAGTACATGCTCTGGAAAGGTGCCATGGAACGTAATCTCCCCAAATCCATAGGTACATGCTCTGGAAAGGTGCCAAGGAACATAGGGCAAGCAAATCCATAGGTACATGCCCTGGAAATGTTTTTCCTATATGTGTAAGCAAATAGCATGGGAATTCCTATATGTGTAAGCAATATGGTACCTACTACTCTACTGATAAGGCAAGCCTTCTCAAATTCAAAGTATATGCTATTACAAAGAGCATACACAAGGGATTTTGAAAATCCTCTCTTGTAATTTTTAACTAGCTAGTCTTGGTGAACATTCCCCTTCTACACTGCCTAAAAAAATTACATGATACTTACTTTATTCTAAATTTTTATGTTTGCCTTTGGTTTTATTTGATTTATTGAATTTTAGCCCTTCCCCTCCCTAATACCTAGATACAGCCCTATACTAAACATTAATTTGGCTGATTTTGTTGACTTAATTCTTTTTGGGTAAAATTATTCTGAAATACAGAAATCATATACAAAAACAAACATACAACATAACTCATCATTAAAAGCAATTTCCACATATAACTATCATTCCTTACAAAATTACATCCCAGACCCCTTGGCCCCCCCCCCCCATAATGCCTGTATATAGTCTTAGGTTGTATGCAAAAGTTGGCTGATTTTATGGGTTTGCTTTATTTTTTTTGTGATTATTTCTTATCAACAGTTGGTTCATAATGCCAAATAAACCTAATTTAGAAAAAAAATACAATCAACAAAATTTTGTATTTAGCCTATGCCTGCATCCCTGGATTGGAGGAGGTGGACTAGGATGTATTGTAATAACCATGATAACATGGTTGGAAATAGCACTGAATAGAGATTCGCTTAGTATATTTCTTGTTTTCTATCTCATTTTTCTTGAACAAAATAATTGTATCGTCTTTTTCTACTTATTAGTTAAAAAAAAAAAATTCTAAAAAATAAGTTTTTAAAATAAGTAAAGAACTCCTTTAAACCAGAATCAACAAAAATAGAATCAAATAATCTACCAAGAATACAACTACAACAAATCAATATCAATAAATAAATGAAACCCAAAACAAACATAAATTAAAATAAATGAGAGTCAAACTCAAGACGAGCAGAAATTAAAATGAGCAGGATTCTAAGCCCCAAGCTTTCTAAAAGCCATAATATAATTTGTATCTTACTGAAAAAAATTCAAATGAATTTACTAAAAAAAAAATCTGCATTGTCAGTTTAATATACATATGCTGATATTTATTCCTTAAAATCTTAATTGATCTTTGATTTCTTAAAGTTAGAAAAGTGAAAACATTTAAAAGAATTTTTTTCTCTAAAGTACAAATTATATTCTTGCCATGGGCGCCAATAAGGGGGGACAGGGGGCGCCCCCCCCCTGGCTGAATGATGTTGCCTTATTTTTATATTTTTGTTCTGAGATTTCTATTATATAGCATTAAAAGTGCAAATTACACAAGGTTTGCCCCCCCCCTGGATTTCTGCTAATGGGCACCCATGATTCTTGCTTGTAGAAAGCTTGGGAATTAGAACCCTACTCATAATAATTTCTGCTTGTTTTGAGTTTGACTCTTATTTATTTTAATTTCTGTTTGTTTTTGGTTTTATTTATTCATTGATACTCATTTGTGGTAGTAGTATTCTTGATAGATTATTTGATTCTATTTTTGTTCATTTTGGTTTAAAGGAGTTCTTTACTTTTAAAAAAAAAACTTATTTTGTTGAAAAACTGTTTTTAATTCATTTCTGTTCGTTTTATATTGACATAGTCTTTTTCAGGGAGAAAGACTTGAGCCTCTTCTGAAGTTGAACAACCATCCCTTCCATAAAAACCTTAAATACCCCCTGGGCATAACTTACAACCCTTCACCCTAATCTCTGGGGTTTGTTTAAACCCCAAAAGCCTTGTTATATGATATTTAGACTATTTTGAATAGAATGGCTCTCTTAAAGTTTCTATTAGTTACATTTCGGGACAATACTACGTGTGTGTGTGGGAGGGGGGTTTAGCTGCCCATTGATCACTTTGACTCTTAAAAAGAACACAACGTCTCATTACCAGTAGTAAGGGCATAGGGAATTTGAACCGTGCTTGCGTAATTTGTCTTATCTCTAGCATGTACAAGAATATACACTACAGTTTCACGTGCACATTGCAAAAAGCAAGCAAACCTTTACCTATAAAGTGGTCAAACACGTTTTGAGAGTATAATTGAGATTGTATAGCACAACCAGACTGGTTTTTGCTATTGATTGAAAGTACACATGGAATTGCACAAGAATATGCAGTGCAGTTTCACGTGCACATTGTAAAAAGCGAGCAAACCTTTACCTATAAAGTGGTTAAACACGTTTTCAACCAGATGGGTTTTTGAAGCACATTCAGCATAGCATGTTTTTTTTTGTTTTTTTTTTGGCAATTGACACTTTTTATTTTTTACGCAGTGGAACGATAAACACATAACGCATATCTTTAAAAAAAGTGAAGATGGAGCATTTTAATAAAGTGTGTTCACATGACAATGTTATTGTAGCATTGAATGCCGACAAGGAGTGGGGGGATGTGGTGATGGCAGCGGGGTGTCTTAGAGTACTTATAGTGCTGTACTGTGGGCCGAATTGCTTGCGAAAAAACCCGAATGAATGAGTTGAAATAAAAATTTAATGGGGGGGGGGAGGTGATGTCAGCGGGGTGTCTTGGAGTAGCTATAGTGCTCTACTGTGGGCCGAATTGCTTGCGAAAAAACCCAAATGAATGAGTTGAAATAAAATTTTTAACTAGAAATGTCTGAAAAGTGTTTTGGGGGAGATGGGTGACTTGAAATAAAATGTTTTAACTGAAATGTCTGAAAAGTGTTCTGTTGGCAGATAGGACGATGCCAGCCGGCTGTCTTAGAGTAGCTATTATATGATAGTGTGGGACGCAGTGCTTGCGAAAAACCCGACTGGATGAATTGGAAATCATATTGTTAACCAAAAATGTCAGAAAAGTGTTCTTGGGAAGATGGGATGATGGCAGAAGGGTATCTTAAAGTGGTTATAGTGTGATGGTGGGGGGCGAATTGCTAGCGAAAAACCCAAATGAATGAGTTGAAATAACATTTTTTAACAAGAAATCTCTGAAAAAATATTTTTGGGGGGATGGGGTGATGTCAGCGGGGTGTTGACCGTAAACTCCAGTTTTTTGTAAGAAAATTATAGAAAATACAATTCTCTGGTTCAAATGTGAAACTTAAGTCCATTTCTGGATCGAAAAATAAAACTATTTCCGTAAAATCTAAGCTAATAAGTGTTTTTGACTATAAACTATAGTTTTTTGTATGAAAACTAAGGAAAATCCAATTCGTTGGCTCATTGATAAAACGTAAGTCCATTTTTGGATCAAAAATTAAACTATTTCTGCAAAATCTGATCTAATAAGGGTTTTTGACCGTAAACTCTAGTTTTTTGTAGGAAAATTATGGAAAATACAATTTACTGGTTCAAATGTGAAACTTAAATCCATTTTTGGATCGAAAAATAAAACCATTTCCGTAAAATCCGAGCTACTAAGGGTTTTTTACCGTAAACTCTAGTTTTTTGTAAGAAAATTATGGAAAATACAATTCGTTGACTCATGGGTGAAACTTAAGTCCAATTTTTGGATCGAAAAATAAATTATTTCTGTAAAATCTGAGCTAATATGGTTTTTGACCGTAAACTCTAGTATTTTGTAGAAAATTATGGAAAATACAATTCTCTGGTTCAAATGTGAAACTTAAGTCCATTTTTTGATCGAAAAATAAAACTATTTCCGTAAAATCTGAGCTAATAAGGGTTTTTGACCGTAAACTCTAGTTTTTTGTAAGAAAATTATGGGAAATACAATTCGTTGGCTTATAGGTGAAACTTAAGTCCAGTTTTGGATCGATAAATAAACTATTTCTGTAAAATCTGAGCTAAAAAGGGGTTTTTGACCGTAAACTCTAGTTTTTTGTAAGAAAATTATGGAAAATACAATTCTCTGATTCAAATGTGAAACTTAAGTCCATTTTTGGATCGAAAATTAAACCATTTCTGTAAAATCTGAGTTAATAAGGGTTTATCCGTAAACTCTAGTTTTTTGAAAGAAAATTATGGAAAATACAATTTTCAGGTTCAAATGTGAAACTTAAGTCAATTTTTTGATCGAAAAATAGAACTATTTCCGTAAAATCTGAGCTAATAAGGGTTTTTGACCATAAAATCTAGTTTTTTTTATGAAAATTATGGAAAATACAATTCGTTGGCTTATAGGTGAAACTTAAGTCCAGTTTTGGATCGAAAAATAAACTATTTCTGTAAAATCTGAGCTAACAAGGGTTTTTGACCGTAAACTATAGTTTTTGTAAGGAAATTATGGAAAATACAATTCTCTGGTTCAAATGTGAAACTTAAGTCCAGTTTTGGATCGAAAAATAAAACTATTTCCGTAAAATCTGAGCTAATAAGGGTTTTTGACCGTAAACTCGTCTTTTTTAAGAAAATTATGGAAAATAAGTCTCTGATTCAAATGTGAAACTTAAGTCCATTTTTGGATCGAAAAATAAAACTATTTCCGTAAAATCTGAGCTAATAAGGGTTTTGATCGTAAACTTTAGTTTTTTGTAAGAAAATTATGGAAAATACAATTCTCTAGTTCAAATGTGAGACTTAAGCCCAGTTTTGGATACTCATAATGATTAGGACTGATGGTTCTAATTCAATATTTTTTTCATAAAAACAAACTATTTTTTTTTAAACTTCGAAATTATTCAACTTTACTTATTTTTTTATTTATTTATTTTTTTGTACGTATCTTAAAATGACAAAATATGCTTACGGCACTAGCAATTTTTCACTAAGCTTCCTCAGAGAAATGATTTAGCATTCCCATTGGTATTCTATGTCCGGTTATCGACGCTACCTAGTCTATTGCATGTATTAAATCAGTATTTTTTACGCAGTGGAACGATAAACACATAGGTCATATCTTTAAAAATAGTGAAGATGGAGCATTTTAATAGAGTGTGTTCACATGACCATGTTATTGTAGCATTGAATGCCGACAATATGAAGTATTTAAACTTTAAAACAAGAACAAGTAGCAAAATTATTGGAAATAAATGCAGGAATAGTCTAGGCAGTATAGGAATTAAATTTATTTCAAGGATTGAAACACTTTAACCCGATTGTTTGTAGATATGCAATACTAAGATCTCCAGAGCTGTATGTAATCAGAGAGAAATCCAACATAAAAAAAATCTTTGATGATAGAGGACAACTCGTTGATACTGTTGCAGGTAACACATTACCTACTGATACATCCAATCGTCAGTTTTCGGGTATTAGCATACAACGGAAGGTAAAAAAAAGAACGGCCTACTCTTTTACAAATTTCGTAAACCGTATCTTGTCTACGTGCTGAAACTGTTACCTGTGTAAAAATAATATGATAATAGACAGCGAAATTGCCAGAAAAATAAAAAGGGCATTGGCAGAAAATATCACTATGGAACATAAAAGATGAATCAATTAAAAAAAAGCACCAGCAATCGTTACTACAATTAATCAGACAGTCAATAAACCAAATAATACCAAAGATGAAAAGCACATTGAGCCTGTTTATGAGAACCCAGTAAAAATTGGGTATGACTCAAAATGGAATTATGATTATTCTAATGATTACTAACTAATAGAAGATAAGAGCTATAGTATCAAGAGAGAACATGGTGAACTATTTTATGGAACAAATTCAAAATGTCCAAAGTTAATCATTGATATTAATAGTGTATCATATTATATATTTGTGAATTAATATTCTACATAATATTATTTCATTAAAAATATATTACACATTACATTGTTACGTTTTCATCATTTTCAGAGTAAGCTAGCATATCAAACTCTTATAATGTCTATTAAAACATCGAATATGTAAGAAAAGGAATTTGCATACATCTATTGTCAGACACATGGGATAACATTGACAAAATCTAGGTATCAGAATGAATAAATTCTTTATCAACATCCGTTCTTGGATGTCATTATGAAAAAATTGTAAGTAAGTAAGTAACGATCTCTTTCTTGAATTCACCTCTTGGATACACAATACAGAAATTTAATTCAGGAAATTATGAAAAAAAAAATTGAACAAATTCTTTATTAACACTTATTATCGATTGAAGTCGCTTCCTAGACAGGCAATACAGCATTTTCACAAAATCTAAGCATAGGAGTGACTAATTTCTATATCAACATCCATTTCTCGGATACATAGGAAAAAGTTGACAAAATCTAAGTGTTAGAGTGAATAATTTTTTTTTATCAACATCTTTTGTCAGATACATCAAATAAAATTGACAAAATCTAAATTTCAAAATGAATAAATGCTTTAACAACATCCTTTATCGGATATATTGGATAAAATTGGAAGGGCAGAAGCCCTTCCAATTTCCAATCGAATGAGCCCTTTTGGAAGTTTCTACGACAACTCCTTCGATACGAAGTGCCCAGGTCTAAACCAAAAAAAAAATAATACATTGTGCCAACATCGTTCTTTACTTAGGCAGCGCTATTGGGCTGCCTATGATGTATTTTCAACAGTTGGTTCCTAATACTAAATTAAAGACAAAAAAACCTTCAAATTTGGTTTTCATACTAGGATGATATCCAGACATTAAGGCAAGAGTGCCTTGAATTCAAATAAACTGAAAGGAGACACAAAAAACAAATTAAACAGAGTTTTATGATCACCATGAAGTTTGCAGCTAGCTTAAAAGGGTTATTTTGTACCAAGATTGCCATTAATTACCCATAAGTTGAGGTCACTATTATGGTAAATTGCAAAAAAAAAAGAGAGAAAAAAATCTTGTCTTACATGTAAAAAAAGACAAAAATAACTGAAGTCCAAGCCATCCATTGATAACTTGCAAAATGTATTTAAGTAATTTCAACTAGTATTATAATGGTTTATTTACATCCTAATATGTACTATTTGGAAATACCATCCATTATTTCTAAGAAGAAATCAGTTTAATTCTAAAACTAAACAAAAGCATCTTCAAATTTGTAAATTGGAGACAGCAGAAAAGGTGCTTAGGTGATCAGCACTAGGTAGAATTAGAAACCTGAATTGATGGAATAGTGGCAGATCATACAGCAACCTGTGCAGAAATGATTTATCACCCTTATCTATAGAAGAAACAGTAGCCATTGATGTGTTCTTCTGTAGAGTAGTCTAACCTAGGAATACTTGAAAATAGTATTTGAAACTCTATTTGAAAGGAATTTGTTCCTTAGTCTGGTATTTGCTCGTTTCCGGAAAATCTTATGGCAGTGACCACGAGCTCTCTTTGAATTGTCCGGTTGGAAAAGGTCAGGAATGGTATTCTTAGTGTTGGAACCCTTGGTCCCAGTTTGTTCAGATAAATGTCCCTAACAGATTCATTTCTTTTGGCCCCTTAATTATTTTCCTTCCCCGAGTATTAAATATTAATTTTCCTTTTATTTTGTGACGCCATTTTGGGCCCTCTTAATTGCGTACGTGCTTAATAGACCACCAGGTAAGAAATTGCGCAGTTAGGGAGGTTGACCAGTAAATTAGTAAGTCCTAGGATTGGCTGGAAAGATACATTTACCACACTCGTATCCCATGTCACCGTACGCAGCTAGTGGATCGGGCTGGGAGAAAGAGTTCTTTTGGAATCAGTTCTGTTATACAACGTGTAGTAAATACAGTAAGATTTGTTTTTTATGTATTCTTTTAACCTTTCAACTTAGGTCGAGTCTAAAAGAGATAGCTAAAAATCTTATCGGTAAACTTTGGCTTTAAATGTGGCCATAGACCATCCGATCACGTTAGTATATACGGAACCGTTGGAGTAACCGCGGAAATCCCACTAATTTGGGGCCGACGAGAGATCTCCCCCTCCAGTAAGTGGCATAGCAACTCTTTGCGCCATTTTTGCCTTTAAAAGTGGTGACCCCCGCACTTTAAACCTCCAATAAGTGGTGGCAGCGATTTAAGGTCCTATCAGTAAATCTGATAATAAAAGAATTCCGCGTTTTCGAAGAGACAGGTTAATTTGGCCTAGAAAGTAGCCTATTGTGGGTACATATATAAAAATCGCAGAGAAAATTTTTATCTGAGCTGTGCCTAGTCAGATAATAATAGGTAATAAAATTTAAAAATCAATAAATCACGATAACTTGTGAGACAAGGGAGGCTGCGCCACCCACGGATAATCGACCAATTAAAAGGAAATAATTTTTCACGAAAAGATAAAAAGAGACATTGATAAAAGGATTTTCGTTTGAACGGAAGACGTTAAATGAACCTTGAAATAATGGCGGACAAACGGAGAATTCAGACAAGATCTACCGCGGTAAAACAAAAATCGGAATCAGACACACAATTGTATGCGACTCCTGCTGGAAATACCCTAAGAAAAACACCATCAGATAGAACCATATATCACTCAACAGATGAAATAGACATTTCTGAGACATGTGAAGAGGATATCTTCAAACCAAAATCAGTAATAGAGCGATCCCCGGTACGAACCAGAGAAGAAGAGAAAAGTCTAAAACAAATGCAGAAAGAATTACTCGCAGATACAGAAACCCGAACAAAAGAAACAGTGGCGATAATACATGAGGAAAAATCATCAAACAGTTCGTGGTAACGAACTGTAAGAAAGGAGCGACCCGGCTCAATTGTAACCGAAACTCTAGAAAACGGGTTTTTGATACCAATAGATACATCAAAAGAATCAGATTTCAATGCTGATTTCAAATATATAACTGTCATCAAGTTTATTCCTACCCATCAAAAGTTACGCGTCTGAGAAAATTTGGCTGGTTTTCAAAAAAAGGAGGGAAAGACCCCCTATAATGTATAGAACCTTGATTAAAATCACACCATCATATTCAGCATATCAGAGAACCGTCCTGTAGAGGTTTCAAGCATCTATTTACAAAAATGTGGAATTTTGCATTTTTTGCGAGGAGAAAGTGATCACGAATGCGTGTTTATTCTTTTTTTTTCCCAGGGGTGATCGTATCGACCCAGCGGTCCTAGAATATCGTGGGGGGGCTCATTGGAATGGAAATTAAAAGTTCTAGTGCTCTTTCTAAGTGACCAAAAAAATGGAGGGCAACTAGGCCCCCTCCCATGCTCATTTTTTTCCCAAAGTCACCCGATGAAAATTTTGAGAGAGCCATTTAGTTCAGCATGGTCAAAAACATGATAACTATGCCTTTTAGGATGACTTGCTCCCCGGAAGTCCCCGGGGGGAGGGCTGAAAGTTATTAACTTTACTCAATGTTAACATTTAGTATTGGTTATTGGGAAGTATACAGACGTTTTCAGGAGGGTTTTTTTCTGGACGTGAGGGGGGGGTCGGGGGTTATGTTGGAGGATCTGTCCATGAAGGAAGTTTTCATGGGGGAACGGAAATTGCCATGAAGGGGGCGCCGAACTTGCCAGCATTATTTATTGGTTATTGGGAAGTATACAGACATTTTCAGGAAGGATTTTTTTTCTGGAGGATGGGGCTGGAAGACGGGGTTACTCGGGAGAATCTTTCCGTGGAGGTAGTTTCTTTGGCGTAGGGGAAATTTCTATGAATGGGGCGCCAGATTTCCAAGCATTATTTAAAAAACGATCAGAAATTAAATTTAAAAAAAAAACAAGTTGTTTTCAACTGAAAATAAAAAGCAACATTAGAACTTAAAACGAACAGAAATTATAACGTATATGAGGGGGTTCTCCCCCAAGTCCATACCTCGCTCTTTACGCTACAGTTTTTTTTAGTGCTTTCAAAAAAGCTATCTATTCTAACTAAACGGCCTTTGTGATTCAGGGGTTTGTGAATTAAATTTGTTTTTAACTTTTAACGTAAAGAGCGAGGTATTGACTAAGGGGAGAACCCCCTCATATACGTAATAACATATACGTAATAAAAAAAGCATTAAAAAAACAAGCGATACGGCTCAATAGTGATCGAAACTTTTAAAAACGGAATTTTGATGTCAATAAATGTATCAAAAGAATGGGTTTAAAATGCTGATTCTAAATATATAAATTTTATTAAGTTTAATATTACTCATCAAAGGCTACGAGCGTGAGCAAATTTACCCGATTTTATAAAGAGGGGGGGAATATACCCTACAAGTGAAAGAATTTTAATGAAAATCACACCGTCAGATTCAGCATATCAGAAAACCCTATTACATAGATTTCAAGCTCATATCTGCAAAAATCTGCAACTTTGTATTTTTTACTAGAAGAAAAATATACGAATATAGAACTTAGTTACGTCAGTTAATTTGTAAATTAAGTCATAACCAGATTTAGAGACATTCATTTAGCAAAAGAAAAGTAAAATGTTTATGCAAATTTTGTTTACTTATTCAATGACGGTGAGCCAAAATAAAAGCTGCATTAACAAAAAAAGTTCAGAAATTAAATAAAAAAAACAAGTTTTTTTAACTGAAAGTAAGGAGTGACAGTAAAACTTAAAACGAACAGGAATTATTCCGTATATGAAAGGGGCTGTCCCCTCCTCAACGCCTCGCTCGTTACGCTAAAGTTTGACTTTCTCTCATAACTTTATTTTTTAAAACAATAAAAAAATTTAGCGTAAAGAGCGCAGCGTTGAGGAGGGGACAGCCCCTTTCATATACGGAATAATTTCTGGTCGTTTCAAGTTTTAATGTCGCTCCTTACTTTCAGTTTAAAAAACTTGTTTTTTTTTATTTAATTACATGAAAGAACGGGTATAACAAAACAAACTCACCCTTCAGAGAAGGTACAAAAAGTAGGAGAGTTGGGGGGAGAAGAAAATATTATACAACGAGCAGACTCAGAAAACGAATTAAGAGAATATAAAGACAATGAGATTCAGAGTAGGCCAAGTAGCAGGAGCAGTAGAAGTTAAATTTCCAGCAGGGGCTCGCAAAAGAGTACTAAAAGACACAACAAATTTTAAATTACATAGAGAAGGGCAGATTAGCCAGAGTACGAAATGAGGAGGAACATAGAAAAAAAAGAGAAAGAGATAGAGTAGCCAAAGAAAAAAAGGAGGAGGCAGATAGAGAGGAAAGAAAATACATAATGGAATTGATTGCAGGGAGGAATTCCCAAGAGCCTCAGAAATCGTCTACAATAGAGGTAATGCAGGCAATAAACCTTCAACCAATGAAAGATAATGAAGATGTACATTTATACATATACAATTTTGAAAAAACGGCGGAATTAAGCGGATTACCGAGAGAAAATTGCGTGACAAGAATACAGCACCTCCTTAACTACAAAGCCCAAATTGCAAATAAACCATTACCAATGCACTACTCATGTGATTTTGAAACACTAAAACAAACCATTCTTGAAAAGTTTTATCTCTCCCCCGAGCACTTTCAAGGAAATTTTAGAAACTAAAGAAAACGAGACATCAAAACATATACAAAATTCAGGTACAAATTGAAAGATATGTGTTTAAAATGGCTAGAGTTAGAAAATTATAGAATATATGAAGCCCCGAAAGAAATAAAAGAAAAATTGACAGAAGTGATAAATAAAACAGCAATGGAACAATTTTTAGAAAATAGCCACAGAGAGTTGAAAATATATTTGAAAGAAATGAACCCGAAAACAAGCGAAGAAATGGCAGAAATGGCAAATAGGTGGACCGAAATAAGAGAAGAAATGGAGGAGATAGACACATTTCAAAATAAAGAGTATAACAAAGATAGGCATTATAACACAGCGCAAGGAGGATTAACTTGCTAGAACTGTGGTACCACGGGGCATTTTGCAAGAAACTGCCCCAATACATATGACCATACACCACATAAAACGACAGCCTGGGCCATGACCCATAATAGGGAAAAAAATTACGCATTTGCAGAGTCGCATAAGATAGACGGAAAACTGAACAGGGAATTAGTTGAAATGGTAATTGATCCTTGAAGCGATCAAACTTACGTGTAAACTGACCTAATTAATACAACAGAAATAGACCATAAAAAGAAAATTACAACATTATGCTTTTATAAAGACAATCATCATTGCCCATCTGCTTGGGTAAGATTAGAAATTGCATAGAACGACGGTACGGTACAAAGAAAAACGATAAAATTAGGCTTAGTACCAACGCTAGCAGTGAATGTTTTAGTAGGAGGAGACTTCGGAGTTATCGGAAATCTCCTATTGTTAGAAGCGACTTCTTTAACAGAGGAAAAATTACAAAATTACACTACGACGGAAGAATATGCTACTTCATTGACAAGGCGGGGAGGTGGACCGGCCCATAAAACAAATTGGGAGGCTGCGCCGCCGTCGGAAAAACGAAATACTTGATACGCGAGTTCAAAATGTTGATAATCCACAAAAATGGGATGCGGAAGTAAAAAGACCAAAAATATTGAAAATAAGACGCGCGAAATTGATTTTTCAGGAAAATTTGCAAATAATAGAAAACTTGACAACACTTTTAATGAATATGACACGTTAACAAGTACAGGCCAAAATGAAACGCTGAGTGTACCAGAGAAAAATGAGACGAAATTTATTGTACGCGCTTTTCCTCAGAAAGTTCGATAAATTTTAGTAGAATATGAAAAACCAAATGTCGGAATTCACTTCCCATTTGATGACGAAATGTTTGTTGCTGCGGTAAGAATAAAAAAGGATAAAAGAGAGAAGAAAGATATTAAGCGGAACTACAATAAAGAAAGGCAGTCGAAGATGGACACTGGAGTCCAATTCAGATTTTATGACGATTTATTTAATGCTACTACAAAAGAAAAGAAAACTAAGAGAGAGAAAGAGATATTAAACGGAGCTACAATGAAGTGATGCAGTCAAAGATGGTGGACACTGGAGTCCAAATCAGATTTAACATGATTTATTATTCTGTGCGAATGAAAATATTGAGCAAAGTAGAGATGAAAAGAGGAGTGTAAAAAAGAGACAAAATTTGGAGATTCAGCCTACAGTGGCGAAAAACAAAAAAATGTTGGATGGGCTGTGCCTTGAAAACATAGATAATAAGGGGGAAAAAGAGGTCAAAGACCTATGGGGAATAAAAGAAGATGGTTACAAAAGAGAGACGAATGACCTACAACGGGTAGGGGGAAAGTTGGGAAATATTGAATGTCGATTCGGATTGAAAAAACTTGGAAAGGAATAAGATATTGGTCTGATCAGCTCAAAAGAGGGTTTGTTCCTTTATGAGGGGGAGGAATCCCTTGGGGAAGATCCCCTCCAGGAAGTCACGAGAGATAGTCCTTTTCCTAAATGCACAACTGGCGGACAAGCTGTGATCCCTTTACCGAGATCTTGCCTTTCTGATCTGGAGTCCATGGGGGATACTCTCGCACAGTCACTTCATACTTCACCCAAACCTTTGTCCAGTAACCCTATTCATAGTAATTATTCTTCATGGGAACCGACAATTATTTCCGGCAAATTGTATTCAGTGGGAGATGTATCCAAATTTCATTTTCAATTAGCATAAACGTATATTCTTCAGTTAATTATCCCAGGGGAAGGAACCCAGAAAAAAGGCGATTCATTGTTCGCTCAAAATTTTACTTCATTCCCAGTACCCTTATCGTTTTCACAGGCCTTTGCATTTTCGGCCTTAGATTATTTGAAATTATGCCAAGGGGCAATTTACTTTTTGATTGAGATGTGGGGTTATTTCCACAGATGGAAATTAAGAGGCTAGTGCAGCCAATTTTTCACGATGGCTGGCATCATCATATGTGCCAGAAACTGATTCTCTGCTCCTCTCAAATATAAATTCGTGAGAGCAAGAAAATTTTTGTTTTTGATTGTGCTGTGCACAATGAATTTCTACGAATCTTGGGGACGTCAGCTTTGAAAACAAAATGTGGATGCTAGACAATCTAGACAATGGTGGTCCTACAGTAGAGACGTGTCGAGGACGACCGATCCAGAGCCAAGCAGAGGAAGCACAGGCATTGGTAGAAGAGAAGATAAACAAGTTTAGTGATTTTAAGTTTGGTGTTATTTATTTTATGTTTGAGTTCCCAGCCAATCTACTGGAGATGCAGGCCATTTATCTTAGGAGGGAGCTGTTGGAACCCTTGGTCCCAGTTTGTTCAGATAAATGTCCCTCCCAGATTCATTTCTTTTGGCTCCTTAATTATTTTCCTTCCCCAAGCATTAAATATTAATTTTCCTTTTATTTTGTGACGCCAGTTTGGATCCTCTTAATTGCGTACGTATTTAATAGATCACCAGGTAGGAAATTGCGCAGTTAGAGGGCTTGACCAGTAAGTTAGTAAGTCCTAGGATTGGCTGGAAAGATTCATTTACCACCTTCGTACCCCATGTCGCAGCACGCGGCTAGCAGAGCGGGCTGGGAGAAAGAGTCCTTTTTAAATCAGTGCTTTTATACAAAGTGTAGTGAATACAGTAAGATTTGTTTTTATGCAGTCTTTTAACTTTTCAGCTTAGGTCGAGTCTAAAAGAGATAGTTAGAAATCTTATCGGTAAACTTTGGCTTTAAATGTGGCCATAGACCATCCGGTCACGTTAGTATATACGGAACCGTTGGAGTAACCGCGGAAATCCCACTAATTTGGGGCCGAAGAGGAATCTCTCCCTCCAGTAAGTGGCATAACAACTCTTTGCGCCATTTTTGCCTTTAAAAGTGGTGACCCCGCACTTTAAACCTCCAATACTTAGCATTTAGAAGCTTGTCTGCTGTTATCACATCGCCTGGTTTGCGTCTATATGTTAGAGATGGTATTCTGAGCTTGCACAGACAGGATGGATATGGGACATCACAGAGGCCTTTAATACACTTTGTTGCCCTCCTCTGGACTGATTCCATTGCTGCTTGGTCAGTCTTGTTGATTGGGCATCAACACACATCCAAATTCTAGCCTTGGTCGAACTAGACTCTTATACAGCTTGGTAATAACATTTGGAGATCTGCTAGTGAACGTTCTTTTGATTAAGCCAAGTCTTTAATTAGCCTTTGCAATAGTTAATTTTGCATGAATATGGAAATTCAACTCGTCATTTACCAGGACACCAAGATCTCTCTCTGCATGGCTGCTGGAAATAGCTTTGCGAGACCCATCACCACAATTCAGATGGTACTGAGTGTGTGGGTTTTTCTTCCCCAGGTGAAGAGTCTTGCATTTTACTGCACTGAATTCAAGCTTCCAAAAATTAGTCCAGTGAGTGAATGCATCAAGGTCCGGTTGTTTTGACACAATATTTTCTGCTGTGTCTGCACAACCAATAAGTTTTGAGTCATCAGCATAGAGGCTTACTTTGCTATTAAGGATTTTTGACACATCATTTATATATTTATATATATATATATATATATATATATATATATATATATATATATATATATATATATATATATATATATATATATATATATATATATATATATATATATATATATATATATATATATATATATATATATATATATATATATATATATATATATATATATATATATATATATATATATATATATATATATATATATATATATATATATATATATACATATTTTGGATTCAACTTTTTTAGGCTTGTCTTTAAATCAAACCTGTTGACAGCTATTGAGGGCATAGGGGTTATGATGGTATAGGTAGTGGGGTTGGAAGAGGGGCATTATCAGGCAGAGTAAATACAGATGTAAACTACCTATTTACAGCATTAGCAATTTCTTCTGGGTTGTCTACTACACCGTCATTGACTTTTAGTTGTGTAACCGAGTGTCTGCCAGGTTTTTGGGCTAAGGTATAATTTCAAAAGCATTTCGTATTTGACTTGCTTGCTCCTGCTATAGCCTACTCATACTGTTTAAATAGGTTTCTGGATAGGTTTCTCACTTGTTTTCGTACCTTGGTATATTTTTGTAGTTATTCTTATTATGTATATTCTGCTTATATAGTCTCCAAAACTTCTTCTTTTTATTAATTAAAAAAAAAACTTTTTCCACAAAATAATTTTTTTTTAAGTAAAGAGCTCCATTAAAGCAAAAATGAACAAAATAGAATCAAATAATCTACCAAGCATACAACTACCACAAATCAATATCACTAAATAAATAAAATCCAAAACGAACAGAAATTAAAATAAATAACAGAGTCAAACTCAAAGTGACCAGAAATTAATATGAGTAGGGTTTAAAACCTCTAAGCTTTCTAAAAGCCAGAATATAATTTGTACTTTACTGAAAAAAATTCAAATGAATTTACTGAAAAAATGTACATTGTCAGTTTAATACCATATGCTGATATTTATTCCTTAAAACCTTAATTAATTTTTATTTCTTAAAGTTATAAAAGTGAAAACACTTAAAATAATTTTTTTTCATTAAAATACGAATTATATTCTGGCTTTTAGAAAGCATAGGTGTTTTGAATCCTACTCTTATTAATTTCTGCTCGTTTTGAGTTTGACTCAATTATTTATTTCAATTTATGTTTGTTTTGGGTTTCATTTATTTATAGATATTGATTTGTGGTAGTTCTATGCTTGATAGATTATTTGATTCTATATTTGTGAATTTTTAGTTTAATGGAATTTTTTACTTTTTTGGAAAAACTTATTTTGTGGAAAAAGTGTCCAAAATCCACAACCTATGAAGGTATGAAGGTGAAATTGTCAGATGATATTTCTGTTTTATGGATGACAACCTGCCATCCATATGCAGGTTGTCAAAAGGGCATATCAGCAATATCTTAGGCATATCAGCAACAGTTTTGTGTATAAAATTAAAACTTACAATGCCTGTTGTGGAGGGTGTTGCTAATCCCATAATGCTAATCCTTCTACTCCTACAACTAATGCTACTATTACTATTACTACTACTACTGCTACTAAAGCTAAGACTACTACTATTAACTGTACTCCTACTGCTACTACTATATTTACTGGTGCTACTACTACAACTAATAAACCTAAGGGTATTAAGGTGAAAATTTTTGGGCAATATTATAACTGTATTGAAATAAAGCAACACACTAAACCCATGTAGGTTGTCCAGAAAACGTATCAGCAATGCTTCAGGACCCGTTGATGGTATTAAGCTAGAAATTTCATTGTGTGTTGAAGGAGATGTTGAAAAAAGGTTCTATTTGCATACTGCTACTAATGCTACTACTGTTACTACAACTATTGTTCTGCATAATTACTGAACCTTTCAAAAATGCTGAAAAAATTGATGTCTCAAAACTTTCTTTGGATATTTGTTATGGGAAATGATTGCCGTGGGGGGGGGGGGTCTCTGAAATCACTGTGACTCTTAAAACAGGTACTATAACTTCCAATATCAAACGAGACCCATCTGAATTTAAAACGACCACCCATTCCATAGAAACTTTATATTCCCCTAGGGTATAACTTAAAGCCCTTGCCCCAGAGCTCTGGGGGATTGTGCCAACCCTGGAAGCATTATTGTAAGTTCTTTGGACTATTTTTTTAAAAAAATGCCATCGCAAATTGGTTTGCCATCATTGCTATCAGATGCATTTGGTGAAAAGAGGGGTAAATGGGGGGGGGGGGGTACTTCTTGACCTTCAACACTATTGACTCTTAAAAGGGACCTAGAACTTCCAATTTCCACCAAATGAGCCTATAAATCTTAAATCTTATACAACTATCCCTTTCATAAGAACCTTAAATGCCCCAGGGGCATAACTTACAACCCTTGCTCTCAGACTCTGGTGGTTTGTTTCAACCTCAAAGGCCTTGTTATATGATAATTGGACTATTTTGAATAAAGGGACTGTCTCAAAATATCTATTGGATACATATCAGGAAAACACAACATGTTTGTGTGTGGGGAGGGGGGGGTGACACTCTGATCACTTTGAGTCTTAAAAAGGGTCTAGAACTTATGATTACCAATTCAATGAGTCCCCTACAAAGCATATACGACCACCCTTTTCATAAGAACCTTATATGCCCCAAGGGCATAACTTATAACCCTTTCCCTGAGAGCTGTAGGGGGGAGGGGGGGGTTTTCCTCACAGGTATAAATTCCAAGACCTTCAACTGCAATGAATAAAATTGTTATCTCCAAATTTTGATTGGAGATGTTAAGGCAAATGATGAGCGTTTTCCAATCACTTGCTTTGCTGCGCTCCAATCACTTTGACTCTTAGAAAGAGCACCAGAGCATCTGATTACCAATCCAATGAGGCCCCTCCAAAGTTTATATGACCACACTTTCTATAAAAACCTTACATGCCTCCAGGGCATAACTTACAACCCTTGCCCTGAGGGCTGGGGGAATTTGCTATCCTCAAAGACATAATTTCCAGACCTTTCAAATACCTTGAACAAAATGGTTATCTCAAAATTTTGATTGGAAGTGTTTGAAAAAATGATAGGTGAGGGGGGGGGTCATTTGCCCTCTGATCACTTTTTACTAATAAAAAGGGCACTAGTCCTCTCAATTTACAATCGAATGAGCCCTTTTTGAAGCTACTATGACAACACTTTCTATAATAAAAAAAAACTTATATGCCTCAAGGGCATAACTTACAACCCTTCTTCTGAGGGCTATGGAGGAGGAGGATATCATCCTCAAAGACATAATTTCCAGACCTTTCAACTACATTGAACACAATGACCATATCAAAATATTGATCGGAAGTGTTTGGGGAAATTATGGATTGGGTGGGGTGATTCTCCCTCTGATTATTTTGACTATTAAAGGGCAATAACCCTCTCAACTTCCAATCGAATGAGCCCTTATTGAATTTTTCACTACATCCCTTTCTATAAAAACCTTATATATCCCCAGGCCATAACTTACAACCTTAGCCCTGAGGGCTGTGTGTGTGGGGGGGGGGGGAGGAGAGTTACCATACTCAAAAACATAATTTTTGGACCCTTCAACCAGTGGCGTATCCAGGATTTTATTTTTGGGGGGGGCCGTCAGTCTACCTTTTTATAGCAGTCATGTGAGCAAGAAAATTATCTATTGTAGTGCAAGATTTCAGGTGGCGGGTATGGGGGGGGGGGGGTAGCTAGGTAAAGAAATGAAAAGTACACACTTGTCATGAGCATTAATTTTTGTAGACTTTTTTTGTTTGAGAACGGATGACAAAATTTTGCCAACAAAGTCAGAATTAAAAAAAAAGTTAGAAGCAGTGAGAGTTTCTATTTTGGGCGAGTAGATGTTTTGGAACTACCACGAAGCGGCAGAATTTAGAAAATATAAAAAAAAAAGTGCATTATTCCTTATATTTGCCTATGGGACCCTTGTTTTAGAGAACCAAATAAATAAAAATAATATTATATCAACGGAACGTACCCATAATTTGGTTTCGGTGGGGTGGGGGCCTCAATCTATCTAATATAGCAGTCATGAAAGAAAGAAATGGATTGACATTAACATTGTCTACAGAGGATGAAGAACAATTGATCTTTAAAAAACAGAATCAATTGCACTTAGAGAAACGAGCAACAAAAGACGACTTAACCTCTCACAGTAACAGCCACCGCTTTTTTTGGTTGCAAATCAATCAAAAACTTGGTCAGCATTGACCTGGATATCGTGGTTCAGGGTCATGTGAGCTAGTCCGTTCAGACGCTCCTCGCCCGTTGAGCTCTGCAGATAGGTTTTTAATCGCTTAAGACAGCTAAAGCTCCTCTCAGCAGAAGCGGTAGTCACTGGTAATGTCTGAAAAATCATCAAAAGCCTTTGAATGCATGGGAAAAATTTTGCATCACATGACACAAGAGTCGAAGCAACAGTTGATGGTTTCTCAGACATTCCGAGTCACTTCTGTTTCCAAAGGACTAACTCACATTCGAGCGCACGTCTACCCCCGTGAAATCCCTTGTAAACAGCAACAGCGTTCACAAATTCATTAATATTTAATGACTCGCTGTTAGCTGGCAAAAGCCTTCCGATTTTGAAAGATGCCTCCTGATAGCGCAAAGATCTTTGATCAAGTTCTTCAATAAGTGAAGCAAAGTAAGGTTCGAACAATGACTCGCGATAAAAAACCTTGATGGACTTTTGGCAGAAAGACCTTGGAACAGCCGGAGCCATATTTAACTCTTGTGCAAGCTCGTAAGCTTTCTGAAAAATTGATTCAAAATTATTTTGTTTTGACTGCAGTAAAGTATCAGAACATAGCTTAATATCCCAACAGCACTCAACTAAGTCTAAATCTTTGGCTTGCAGCGTCTTAGAGACAGAGAGCATTATGGCACTTACAAACTCTAGCATAGCCATCGTGAACATAAAACTAAATTCGGTTGCTGCTGAAACCAACGCATTCGCTTTTGAAATAACTTTCGTATCGCACCATATGCTACCAACCATTTCCTCAAGTACGGAAATAATCGCACAATACAAAGACATCAAAACTATAATGTAATCGTGACGATCCACCCTTCTCGTTTTATACAACTTCACAAGCTGTCTCACAGGACTATCGCGACAAACGACAGCGACCGCTTCTCCAAGCATATTCATTCTTTTTGATGAGGATGATAAAAATTATATAATGTGCTGTATAGTAGCCAAGGTTGACCTAACAAGTCCTACCCTACTAGTTTTACATAAAGCCAAATTGAAGCTGTGCCATGCACAGTGGGTGTAGATCACATGCGGAAATGTTTTCCTAATTTCTGCCTGTGCACCAGAATAGCAGCCTGACATGTTGCTGGCCACATAAAAACCAACCCCCACAAATTTCTCCATTTTTAAGCCAAACGCAATGCATTGGCCGATGATTTGTTCCGCTACTGCAGAGCCGGTGAGATTTCCACAAACATAAAACCCGAGAAACCGCTCTTCAAGTAAAGCACGAGTTTCATATTAGTATCTGACTACAAGAACTAACTAGAACTAATTAGGCTTGTCAGCATGTATATCAATAACTGTACAACAAACCTGAAGAATCCTTTGATACTATATGCTGATGACTGTAAGCTCCTAGGACTGGCCCAGGATGACCTAAATCTGTCAACTATGCAAGAAGATCTGGACAGACTATCTAGATGGTCATCGGATTGGTGTCTACAGTTCAATGCCTTAAAATGTAATTCTACATCTTGGACGGAATAATCCAAAACTTGCATATCAAATAGGAGATACCCAGCTTGAGGCAGTCAGTGAGGAGAAGGACCTGGGGCTTATTGTTAACAGTGAGTTGAAGTTTCACTGCCATACACGAGCTCAAGTTGCAAAAGCAAACCAAGCCCTTGGCCTCATAAAGCAAACATTTACCACCAGGAAGTCGGGAGTGATTACAAAACTGTACAAAGCCATGGTCCATCCTCACCTGGAAATTGGCATGATCCTAGCATCTCTGTACTATAAGATGGATGTGAAAGAACTTGAGAGTGTCCAAAGAAGAGCAACTAAGCTTATCTCTGCATTCCAAGACAAATCTTACAATGAACGTCTCACCTTACTCAAACTCCCTACCTTAGTATACCGTAGAAAAAGAGGAGATGTAATAGCAACTCGTAAGTTGCTAGAAAATGACCAATTAAGTCATGTCTTTTCCCTGTCATTCTGAGCTACAACAAGAAGACATACCAAGAAGCTGCAAGCCCCCTGTTTCATCTAGCAAGAGTGCCAACAGTTTTTCTCAGTCTGTTCTGTCCCACTCTGGAACAGCCTGTCTGAAGCCACCATCCAAACTAAAACTCTAGATGCCTTCAAGAAAGGACTTGATCAAGACTGGGCCAACGCCGAATGGAGCCTGAACTGGGATTTCAAATCATAACCTTGAAACACCACCAGTGAGATTTCTACAGGAGGCTCAACACCACCTTATCTTGCTGGACATGCAATGTAAGGTAATTTTCTTTCTTTCCTCTCACGTGACCTTTCCATTTCAATGCTTACCTTACACTGGAATTATAGCAGTGTTTGAAACTTTGAATGAACTATTGCCTCTTAGTCCGATTCCTTATCGCAATTCATTCATTGCAGAGAAGCTAGTGCTTATAGCTGCGGGGGTTAAATAGTGAAAAAAATTCCTTGACATCTTGTTTGATTACAGGAGGCGATTGGACGATTGATGATAAAATAATGATATAAACTTGCTGGAGAAATGGATAGCCATTTAACAAGAAATGAAAAAAAAAATGGGTGTTGTAAATAACTAAAAAGCGTTAATATTTCGGAACTTACTATATTGGCACTTAAAAAAAAGAAAATAAATTTCGGGGAGCGGGGGGGGGCGCTCCGGTCCCCCCCCCCCTGGATACACTAATGCCTTCAACAATGCGCAACAAAATTGCTATAACAAAATGTTGATTGGAAGTGTTTAGAGAAATAATGGGCATGGGGGGAGGCATTTGCCCTCCAATTGATTTTGACTATTAGTAAGGACACTGACCCTCTCAATTTCTAATTGAATAAATCCTTTTTGAAGTTTCTATAACAATACTTTCAATAAAAACCTTATATGCCCCCTGGGTATAACTTACAACCTTTGCCCTGGGGGCTATGGGGGGTTTGTCATCTTCAAAAACATAATTTCCACACCTTTCAACTACGTTGAACAAAATGGCTATCTCGAATTTTAGATTGGATTTGTTTGGGGAAATGGTGGGCGTAAGAGGGGATTAGTTACCCTCCCATCGCTTTTGACTATTAAAAAGGGAACTAGCACTTTCAATTTCCAATCGAATGAGTCCTTTTTGAAGTTTCTACGACAGTACTTTCTATAAAAAAAAAACTTATATGCCCCCAGGGCATAACTTACATCCCTTGCCCTGAGGGCTGTGGGGGTTGTCATCTGCAAAGACCTAATTTCCAGAACTCTTAACAATGTTGAACAAAATGGTTATCTCAAAATTTTGATTGGATGTGTTTGGGGAATTGAATGAGCCCTTTTTGAAGTTTCTACACTCACCCTTTCTATATAAACCTGATATACCCCCAGGGCATAACTTAAAACCCTTGCCCTGAGGGCTCTGGCGGGGGGGGTCATCCTCAATGACATAAGGTCTGGATCTTTCAACTATGTTGAACAAAATGGCCATCTCAAAATTTTGATTGGAAGTGTTTGCGAAAATGGTGTGCATGGAAGGGGTGTTAGTTGCCTTCCAATCACTTTTGGCTATTAATAACGGCACACGCCCTTCTAATTTCCAATCAAATGAGCACTTTTTGAAGTCTCTATGAGAACTCCTGCAATACAAAGTGCCCTGGTCTAAAAAAAAAAAAAAACGATACATTGTGTCTCCATTGTTCTTTACTTAGGCAGTGCTATTGCGCTGCCTATGATTCCTTGCTCTACTTATTTTTTTTCACAAATGGCAGTGTTTTAAGTTTTGAGGTAATCTTACTGTAGTATTTTTCTCTGAGACCTTTAGCAGTATTTTCAGTACCATATTCCATGATTTGTAAACATCATTCTCAGTGATAAAGGACCAATCACACCCTGCCAACTCTTGCCTCACTAGACAGTAACCTCTAAACACATGTTTTGAAAAAACTTATTTTTCAGGGTACATTCTAAGAGAGCATTGTATAGCAGTGTGGTTGCTTGCCCCAAAGGTGGTAGTGGGACTATATTTAATAATGCTTCATGATTGCTTACTATTACAAGGTCAAATAGCTGACCACCCTGGTACCTAATTGGAAAGTTTACAGCTTGGTAAAGTGAATTGTTAGCTAGGCACTCAAGAAATGGTTCAACTGATTTCTGTCCAGAGTAGCTGCAGCCATCTGTCCATTGAATACAAAGTAGGCTAAAATCCTCAACTATGAGAAGGTTTCCTGTCAGTGCAACTTTTCTTTCAATTGATTTTACAACTTCATAGAGGGACTTCTCTAAATTAGGGGAACTTGGACTTCTGTAAATTGTACCAATATGAATTGGTTCTCCAGGGGGGTTTATTGATACCCACACTTGTTCTAAATAAGGCTCATAATCAATATTTCCTACCTTGAAAGTTTCTGGGATGTAGAGGACTATTCCCCTTCCTTCTTGCTTTGATAGGTTGCTAACAATTTTGTATCCAGGTATCTGTTACCTGTCAGAGGAATAGTAGTCCTTTTAGGTTTCACTTCACATAAGGTGTAAATGTCTGAAGTGCCTGACACAACAACACACTTAATTTCTTGAAACTTACATTGCTGAAGATAACATTAAGGCAATTAATGTTCTCACAGATTGTACTATCAGGGGGGGGGTTGATGATCTTTTAGAACTTGGTGACTCAATGGTTTGTTCAGGTTTATTACTATAAAAACTATTGTCCAACTCCCCATTAGATTGTTCAGATTTAGCACTGTAAAAACTGTTGTCAAGCTCCCTGCTAGCAAAAGTATCATTTACATTTAATAATGCACTAGAAGACAAATGGTCACTTAAATTTCCATCTGAATTGGAGGAGTAGGAGGCACAAAGTTTTTTGATATTATTTTGCCACACCAAATCATAATATCTGTCCCACCATTTGCTCACCAAGCTTGGATCTCTTCATACAGCTTTGCTTTTTTAATCCTGTCTGCTTTGGATATGTCATTTCTTAACTGAATTCTGCCAGTTCCTCTTGTTTCATATGACTTCTGAAGAATTTGTTTTGTTATTGTAAGGTTCACAACTGATAAAATGATGGGTGAGTTTGAGTTAGTTGGACTATTTGGGTTAGCTAAGCAATGGGGATTTATGATCGAAAGGTTTGGGAGGTTATAATCTTGGGACAAATACTGCTGGATAAATTGACCATCATCTTAGTTTCCTGGCACTCCAAGCACAACAAGGTTCAGCTTGTGTCTCTGCCTGCCTCTATCTTTGACTATCAACTGCTTCATTTTGTTCTCTAAATGGTTATTGAGATCAATTTTCAAAGCCTATACCTGTGAGACTACAAGCCTATTCAGCAAGTCCTGGTTGATATCAGCATCAGATGTTTGTTCAAGGGTATCTATCCATGTTGCAATGGCTTAAAATCTACAATCCATATCTACAATTACTTCATGCTTAAATTCACTTCTTTGTGTGGTTACAAAAATGAAATACCTTTGGGGCCCCTTTAAGGGCTTAAGATGTAATTAGCACCAGAATACAAGTATCATATTTGCACATTAGGGGGTTGGGGGTAAAGTTTAGGTAAAATTCTACTTTAGCTACTTTGGACTATCTTGGAAAAGGGTTAGGTTAGGAATCTCCCAGAAAGGTATTTTGAAGTACCTACTTCCACTCCTTCTTGCTCTAGAGGGTCCTGACCTTTGATGACCTATAAAAATCTGTGAGTTATAAAAGGGAAACCTTGCAAAATAGATCTTCTGCTTAAATGAAGTACAACAAAATTGTTTTCAGCTTCACAACTTTGCTCAATACCAATTTATAGGGTTTTAAAGATATGAAAATACATTTCTAAATTTTGAAGAAAATAAAACATTGATATGGCTTAAAATTATGCTCAAATAACTGAAATTGCATTTTCATAGCTAAGGCCAGAGAAAAAGAAACTGATAACTGAAAATTAAGGTACAATGTTGTTTTATCAAAATTTCCATGGGTATAGACCTGTCATGTAGGCAAATTTCAGGACCCTCTAGAGGGAGAAGGAATGGAGCTAGGGGTAAATATTTACCAAATCATATTATTGAGTTACAACTAAACTGAATATACCACTCAATGCCTTTTTTATGCTCCTTATGAATATAATAATTATTTTTATTGTAAATGAATTTTAGCCCCCACCCCTATATATACCAATTCAGGGTTTATATTTGCAAATTAGAGGGGGGGGGAGTTTAAACTTACCTCTCATTTACATCAGAAATAAAATTACCCCCACCCCCCTAATGTGCAAATATATACCCTGAATTGGTATATATAGGGGAGGGGGCTAAAATTCATTTCTGACAAAAATAATAATTATATTCATAATGAGCATCAAAAAAGGAATTAAGTGGTATAGGTTAGTGGTATAGGTCCTATTCACTTTAGTTGTAACTCAATAATATGATTTGGTAAATATTTAAAAAGGTAGGTACTTCAAAATACCTTCTCATTACATACTTTAGCCAGTAGACCCATCCCTGAAAGTTTCATTTTCCAAACCTAACCCCACTCCAAGACAGCCAAAATTAGCTAAAATAGAATTTTACCAAAGTTTAAACTTACCTCTCATTTGCATGAGAAAAAAACTTTACCAACCCCCCCCCCCCCCCGAATGTGCAAATATACACCCTGAATTGGTAGGCTATATAGGGGGGACATTCACCACATGGCTAATATAGGAGTAAAGTTCATTTGTGATGCAAATGGATGTTGTATTTAAATTGAGGATACAATTCTAGGTATATATTTACATATTAGGGGGGTGGGGTATATATTCTGTGAATATATAGGCTCTAAGAAATTCTATAGCAGCAGCAAGCAAGTTAAATCCAAAACGCTTTTGGAATTATGCCTCAGCCCATAAACCTGGTAGACACTCTGTTACGCGACTTAAAGATAATGACCGTATAATAGATGACCCAATAGAAATTGCCAATGCCATAAATAGGCAGTTTAAATCTGTATTTACTCCACCTCATAATGCCCCTCTTCCCGGCCCCCCCCACGATCCCCTCAGAACCACGATGCCCCTGATTTCCGTCAATAGGGTCGATGTAGGGGCCCACCTAAAAAAGATGAATCCAAAAAACTCGGTGGGACCTGATGATGTACACCCAAGGCTTCTTAAAGAATTGCATGTTGAACTATCAGGCCCACTCACTCACCTTTTTCAGAAATCCCTTGATGAAAAGTGTATCTCGCAGGATTGGCGCATGGCCCACATAACCCCCATACAGAAGGGTGGCAGCAAAGAGAATGCAAGTAATTAACAGCCAATCAGTATCACCTCGGCAGTCTGGAAGCTACTAGAAGCAATTGTTAACACTGCAATCCTGAAACACTTGACAACCAATAAACTATTCTCATCATGTCAGCATGGCTTTAGGTCTGGTTGGTCAGTTGAAACAAACTTGATAGATTCTTATAATTATATCACCAATCTTCTAGACCAGGGGTTCCCAGTTGACATCATACTACTCGATTTGGCAAAGGCGTTTGACAAAGTCTGCCATAAAAGACTTCGAATCAAGCTCCAAGCTATTGGGGTGAGTGGTGGTGTGGTTGAGTGGGTGATGCAGTTCTTAACAGATAGGAAACAGACGGTTAAAGTATTTGGCGAGGATGGAAGGACGTTTTTCTCCGAGGTGGCTGCTGTTGGAAGTGGTGTCCCCCAGGGCACAGTTTTGGGTCCAACTTTATTTAATATATATATAAATGACATGCCAAAAATCCTAAACAACAAAGTAAGCCTCTACGCTGATGACTCGAAACTTATCGGTTATGCAGACACAGCAGAGAATATCAAGTTAATTCAACTGGACCTTGATACATTTACTCACCGGACAAATATTTAGAGGCTTGAATTCAACACATCAAAATGCAAAACTCTCCACCTAGGGTAGAAAAACCCACAAACTCAGTATCATATGGATTGTAGGGATGGGTCCCAAAATGCCATTTCCAGCAGCCACGCGGAGAGAGATCTTGGTGTCCTGGTAGACGACCAATTGAAATTTCATATTCATGCACAAGCAACTATTGCAAAGGCTAATCAGACTCTTGGCTTAATCAAAAGAACGTTCACTAGCAGATCTCCAACTGTTATGACCAAGCTATACAAATCTAATTCGACCAAGGCTAGAGTTTGGAATGTGTATCGCATGCCCAATCAATAAGATAGACCAAGCAGCTCTAGAATCAGTCCAGAGGAGGGCAGCAAAATGTATTAGAGAATTCTATGATGTCCCTTATCCATCCCGTCTCCGTAAGCTTAGAATACCATCTCTAACATATCGTCGCAAACGAGGCGATGCGATAACAGCATACAAGCTTCTAAATGGTGAGGATACCATTCCTGGCCTTTTCCAACTGGACAATTCAAACAGAACTCGTGGTCATTCTCAAAAGCTTTTCCAGAAACAAGCCAACACCAGACTAAGGAACAAGTTCTTCTCAAATAGAGTTGTCAGCTTGTGGAACTCCCTTAGTGAAAAAACAGTAACCTCTACCAGCCTGGATGCGTTCAAGTCATCAGTGGATAGGGAGTGGCTCAACAAACCGTGGTGCACCATTTGGGACGCCACAGATGATGATTAACTATCATCACTGAAGCTGGCGGACACAGGATTCGTCCTATCGCTAGCAAGTGCGATTTAAGGTAATGGGTTTCTTAGGAAAACTGGAAAAACAAGCAAAGAAATGAAGATAAAGGCTCTCCCCCTGCAAAATGTGTTAACTAGGGTTATTCTACATATTAGGAAGCAAGAATTGTTTTCTTAATATGTTTCCTTTTCTCCAGCTGGGCTCCTAGGTTTAAAATACTGGTTGGCCAGTTTGGCTAATTTAAAGATTTGTATATAGGCCTATATACACTGTCAAATTAGGTAAATAGCCTATATACCAAATCATATTATTGAGTTAGGAATAAAGTGAATACACCATTTGATGCCTTTTTTTTATGCTGATTACAAATATAATAATCATTTCTATCGGAAATGAATTTCAGCCCCCCCCCAAATATATGCCAATTAAGGGTATATAGCTATTTCTACATTAGGGGGGGGGGCAAATTTTGTTTCTGATGTAAATGGGAGGTAAGTTTAAACTTTACCCCCACCCCACCCCTAATGTAGAAATATATACCCTGAATTGGCATATATATGGGGGGGGGGGCTAAAATTCATTTCTGATAGAAATGATTGGCCTATTATGTTTGTAATCAGCATAAAAAAAGGCATTGAATGGTGTAGGCTATTCACTTTATTCATAAGTCAATAATATGATTTGGTATATATTTACCTCAAATTAGCCATCTGGTGGTATCCCATAGGCTATAGGGGTGGGGGTAAATTTATTTGTGACAAAAATGATTACTATATTTGGAAAGAGTGTAAAAAAGGCATCAAGTGTAATGTTTACTTTATTTGTAAGTCAATAATATGAACTGTGAAATATTTACCAATTATAATGCCACCTAGAAATTTACCACCTAGCCTATGCCATTTAGGCCTATTTAGAAAATGTGGTAAATGAGGAATTAAACATTACTGCTCTTTGATTATAATAGTGTTTCCTTCACAAGAAAAATCTTCATTACCAGAACAAGTATTCCTATGTTTATCTTTTAACTAGGCTAGCAAATTAGGCCAATTTAAAAAATCCTTAAATGGGGCCTAGTCTATACCCTTGGAAACACCTTCTTGGGATAGGGCTAACCTATGCTGCAGAGCCATTCTTTGAAAGTCTAGGCAAATTCAGAAGTATCTTAAAATATTGAGGATTCTCTTACCAATTGAACTTGTTGAAACTTGTTAAAGTGAAACACAGCGCCAATCCAATACACGATTAGTGCCGTTGCCAAATCTTGAATTTAACTTACCGATTTTCTAATCGACATTATACCACGGGGCATTATTTGGTGCTGGAAATTGGGCTATAAATTAACCACACATGTTGTTTTACGATGTTCGCAAGGTTGATATTCAGTCCGTTTAAAAAATGAACAGAAAAAATTACATGGAAATACTGACTAATAAAACCTGAGGAGCAAAAACTCTGTATCTGGCAATATAAAGTATTCATCCCATAAATCTTTTAGCCTAATGCAAAAGCAACTCCAAAGCAAAAAGCATGTTTTTAGCAGAGTTTCCCCATAAAATTTTCTGGAAATATTCACTAAACTGTTTGCCAGTACTATCTCATCCTTTAGAAAGTAAAGAAAGGTCGGTGGCAAGGCAGATAACATATCACTAAGGGAAAATGATTTGTTTTCTGGTTTCAAGAACTTTGGATCCCCATTAAAATGATAATGATCAACAAAAGTCATGAGCCAATAGAAAATTTATCTACAAAAACATGCTATAAGAAAGGCAAAATCCACATAACTACAGTCATTTTTGCACTTCTCATCGTTCCGTGAAGAAAACTACCCACTGGATGGCTGGAGCGCTGAGAATGGGCAGAGATATATATTAACAAAAGAATGCAGATATAATTTGCCACAGGAATATTCATACCTCCACTAAATATGATGCTTTAATTGAGTTTATGAAGTGTAACTTCTTTGATACTTCAACACATTAAGATAATGGCCACATTTTTGCTATGAACACAAATCCTTCTTAAGGATGGCTTCAAATTTTTAGAAGCAATCCATTTGGAACTGAAAACCCTATTCAAGATGGTGAAACCACAACGGTTTCATTAGCCATTTTATTTTTCAGTTTTAGAGTTCAAAAAATTCACCTAGTGTATCGGTGAAGAAACAAAACTAGTGAGAATCGTTCAAGAACCAAGGCCAGTTTGAACCATTAACATCTTTTTGATTGTAAACTCAAATCCAAAACCAAGTTGGATCTGATTTAATGAGAGTCTGACTCTGTACGAAAAGTCAGTATCTTTTACTTTTAAGCATCCTCTGTCTGGTCATTTATGCTTAGTGATTCTATTGCTGGAACCTAGAAGTGATAGCAGGCTTGGATAGCCGTTGGTGGATGAAAACTATTGAAAGTTTTACCAAAGAATACCTGAGGTTGGAAGAATGATTTTTCATCACATCACAGAACATGACCAAATATTTCTTACACTCTTCCTAAAGCTACTATAGTATATAGAAGCCTTATTCGGTAAAAAATTAATTCATCCAGACAATCGAAATAAAATTTTTTGTTATCAATGAAGTAGTGGAGGGTTGTTCGGACAGATGAAGTGAAAATAAGTTGCTCTGCTACAACTATGTACCAAAACTCGTAAACTATTTTCCTGCATTCTTCAGAAATATGACTTTCGTAGTTTCAGCGATAGCTATAACCGGATAAAGAGCAAACCACAGCCCATAGCAATCAAAAGCCTGAAACTGTGTTTTCAAAAAACTGTCATATGAGAAAAAATTACCATTAATTTTTAGCTGATATACGTGAATATTAAAAAAAGAGCCTTAAACTCATCAAAAACGGTTTCCGATCCAAATGAAAAGTAAACCACTGGAGTCGTCACTGTCGAAAACTATACATAGAAGCTTGAACTCCCCCCCCCCTTTTTAAACGACAAGAAAAATCTTTTTTTTGAATGAGTAGCACTGACGTGTCATTTTTTTTCTTCACGGCTTACGGGATGCTGATACCAAAGAGAGCAGTTTAGGGGTCTCCTATAAAAGATGATTATCAGGTTTAATCGATGTTTTAACTTCGGCTTGATGGTGCCATCATTTAGTAACATATGGCTTGAAAAAGTGCTGTTTGGCCAACGCCAAGTGGAGATACGGGTAAGTATTTTTTTTCTAATTTGAATGGTGGTGGCTGTGGTAGAACTCGTGATAGGTTGAGTGAGTTGGAGGGGAGACCCTTGAATTTATCAAATATTCTTTCATGCATTGATAGAGAGGATGAAAACACTTATGATTATTTTATTAATAATTTACCCACGAACAAATACCTTTCTCTAGGAATGATTATGAGTAAACCAACAAAGAAGTGTCTGAGAACAGTATTTCTAAATTGTTGTGGACTTATGAGTAGTTTAGAGCACATTTCACTATTGCTTCCCGACCATAAGATTGATGTTTTTGGTGCATGTGAAACATTTTTCAATGAGCAATCTTCTGAGCTTGCTCATATAAATGGGTATAAGTCGTTATTTAAACATAGAGAGGAGGGTTGGCTTTTTTTGTAAATGATAGTATACCTGTAAGAGAAGTGAATGATTATGATTACTTTTATGAAGAAATGTCATTTGAATTTTTTTGCTATTGAGATAGATTTAATTCCTTCGAAAGTATTATGTTGCGCCCTATATAGGCCACCGAGTTCGGCTGCTAAACAATTTGTAGAAAAGTTCGATGAACTTAGCTTGCTGATGACCCAAGGAAAGTGTAAGTTAATGATGTTGGGTGATTTTAATATTGATATTAGTAATGTACATAGGGGATGTGAATTCAATGCTTTCGAATAATGTTGCCGTTGACTTTGTAACTATTTGTATGTCCGCGAGTTTGCTTCCAACATGCCGGATCCCGACGAGAATCATGGAGTCATCAGCGTCGTTAATTGACAATATTTTCACAAATTTTGAGACACTTGGTTGTAACGTTATAGTTGAAGATACTTCTGACCATTTTATGATCCTGTGCGACCTTCAAACGGGCCCCTCCCCTGAACTCTCTTCATTGAGTTCAAGAAGACTGGACGCTGCTTCGATTGATAAGCTAACAAGTTTACTGTCCCAAGTTGACCGGTCCCCTGCTTAGAATGTGACGACGTGGACAAAGCTACTGAAAACTTCATCAGCCAGTTTGAAATAGTACTTAATAAGGCATGTCCTTCATCAAGCCGGCAAGCTAGGCGTTATATTAAACCAAAGAAACCATGGATTACAGCTGCTGTTCTGTCCTCTATACATACCAAAAATAACCTCTTCAGGAAATTCATGGCAGATTCTACACATGAAAATCAGGCCAAATTTCGCCAGTACAGGAATTGTCTGACAAAGTTACTGCGACAAGCGAAGCAGTCATACTATCTTCATGAATTTCAAAATGATGAAGGGTCCCCAAAAAAGACTTGGTTGATTATTAATGAATGCCTTGGGAAAAAGAAAATGAAAAACCTTCCGGAAGAGATATTATCACCAAAAGACAAGAAAATTGTTAAAGGAAAGTGAAATGTTGTTGGTGTCCTAAATGAGCTCTTCGCTAATTCTGGTCACGTAACTTCGCTTGAGGCACCAACTCGAAGTTTACCCGATTCTGCATATTCTATCTACATGCCGCCTCCATCGGATTGCTCTCTTTTCCTAACGCCGGTGTCAGCGGACGAATTACTGCAAGTTATATACCAACTGAAGAATGGGTCGTCGGAAGGTACGGATGGCTCGTCGACAAGCCTTTTAAAACGGATAATGCCTGATGTTACAGAATTTTTGGTTCATGTTATCAACTTATGTTTTTCAAGTGGACATTTCCCAACTTACTTAAAGTCTGCACGTGTTTTAGCCCTGCATAAGGGTGATGATGTGAAAGATCCAACAAAATACAGGGCAATCTCGATTCTATCTACATTCGCAAAAGTAATTGAACGATGTCTTTACAACTGCATAGTGAAGTTTTTTGATAAGAGAGGATGTTTTAATGACCTTCAGTTTGGGTTTAGGAAGGGTCATAGCTCTGAACATGCGATTCTGAAACTCACACAGCTTATACACGACACTTTGGATAAAAAAGATATTCCAGCTACTATATTTATAGATATAAAAAAAGCGTTCGATACTATTTGTCATACAATTTTGTCTCGTAAACTGGAAAATTATGGTATAAGTGGACCTACAAATTCTCTGATTGACTCATATTTAACTGGGTGCAGTCAGTTTGTGGATGGTGGAAATGCTACCTCTTTACTACTTGGTATCACTGGTCAAGTCGGCGTTCCTCAAGGGTCCATACTTGGACCTCTACTCTTTCTTATTTATGTTAACGACATCAACAGGGCGCTGGATGATCTCCGGCTAAATGTCCTATTCGCTGATGATACGGCCTGCACAGTGAGCGGTGCTGATGAAATGTCGTTTAAGAAGAATATGTTGGCAGCTTTCGAGAGGATAGAAACTTGGTTTAGTGCCAATAAATTATCTGTTAATATGTCAAAAACCAAGTTCATGATTTTCTCTCGTACTGACCAGTCTTTACCTGAACTTAGTAGACTACCCATTGATCAATATACTTATTTAGAGCGTATATCTACTATGAGAAATTTAGGCGTGCTAGTTGATCAGAATATGAGTTGGAAGGAACACATTGCTAAATTGCGGATGAAGTTGGGAAGGAATGTTGGAATATTGCGGCATTTGAAATTTATTCTACCTTTTCATGCAATGAGATCGGTATATTTTGCCCTAGTCTATTCTTATCTGAGTTACTATCCCCTCATTTTTCTGAATACATTTAAAACTCAAATAAAACCACTTCAAAGGCAGCAAAATAAAGCACTGCGTATCCTGAAAACTTTCATCCCCTCCCAAATATCCCTACCATCAAAATCGTCAATTAAAAGTATATATTCTTACCTTAATATATTACCAGTGGAATTATTTTTATCTTTTCATGGATTGATGTTTTGTGTTAAGTATTTGGCTAAAATTCTACCGAAAATTTTCTATGCTATGGATCTATTTAACCAATGTGAGCACGATTATGAAACGACGGGATCTTCTAAGTATGTTGAACCCCGAGCGTGCACTGAGATATCGAGGTTGTCACTCAGGCACTGCATAACCAAACTTTGGAATGTGCATGGGCCGGGTCTTAATATTGGTCTTTCTGTTGGTACACTGCGGGGTCATTTAAAAACTTTTTTACTAACCCTTTGATCATTTTTATTATTATTATTTTTTTTTTTTTTTTTAATTGAGTTAGGGTTTTCCCACTGGCACATTCTCTTGGTAGGGTTTCCCCATGGATTTACTTTACTATTTTTGGTGTTTTGTTTTAGTTTGTTCTCAATTTGGCTGCTGGCTTGGGGTGATGTTTGGTAAGTCATACATTTTTCTTTCTTTTTGTATTTATTTACAAAAGAGTGTGATTGTGTACAAATGCAGTTATATATTATGTTTTTGTTGTTTTTATTTGTTATCGGTTGCCTAGTAATACGAGCTAGACTCTCAGCCGGGCATACCCATATTGTAGTTGTATTTAGTTTATAAATAAAATAGTCTGAACCTGAAAAACCTGAACCTGGGTGCTTTTTCCGAAACAGAGAGGACATTGAGAATGAAAAGCATACTGGCATAATTTAAGATTTCAGCAAGCGGAGGAAAATAGATCAAGGATATGATCTATTATTAAAACAATACTTTTTTTGGGGGGGGGGGGACAAACATTGCTTTGAGAAGTGCATTGCGATGATAATATATTGGATTATGGGGCAGGATTGTCCAAAGAAGGGAATTTCAGGGAACTTCTAAAATTTAAAGATGCTATTCGCGACACAACTTCAAAGACGCATCAAACTACCGCATCTTCAAAAACAACAGATACATAAGAAAAATTCCCAGAATAGTATCATTAACTGGCGGGAATACGAATGAACCAGCATAATACTTGAAATAATCTGTCAAGCCAGCTTCTACTCAATCTTTTCGGATACGACATCCAACATTTCTCGCATTGAACAGCCATTTTTCAGTATTAAATATATAATAATACTAAAATCCCTGAATTTTTTTCTGAAACTTATTGCCAATTATAATGAAGTTTCAAAAAAGGACATTCACGACCTTAGGTAACTCTGGGCTATCTGGAACTACAATCAGCGCAAAAAATTTTAGTCATAGGCAGCGCTGCCTAAGTGAAGAACGATGTTGGCACAATGTATTTTTTTTTGGGTCTTAGACCAAGGTACTTCGTATCGAAGCAGTTGTCGTAGAAACTAAAAAGGGCTCATTAAATTGGAAATTGGAGTGGCTTGTGCCCTTTTTAGTAGTCGAAAGTGATTGGAAGGCAACCAACACCCCTTCCACGCCCACTATT